>NW_024032641.1:0-9695 GCF_002237135.1 Teleopsis dalmanni
TTAGGTCGTACATTTTAGAGATGAGGCCATCGTGCCAAACTTTATCAAACGCTTTCTCAACATCAAATATTATCATGCCCGTCGATTTATTTTCTCTAAGTGCAGATTGGATGTATTGTGTCACTCTTGCCAGTTGTAGATCGGTCGAATGGTTGGCTTTGAAGCCGAATTGTTCGTCCGGTATAAGTTTTAGGCGATTTGTTTCGGTCTGCAGTCTATTTAGAATGACTCTTTCAGCTAGTTTCCCCATAACTGGAAGTAGGCTGATAGGTCGCCAGTTTTGCGGGAATGTGTGGTTCTTGTTGGGTTTCGGGAGCACAATTACTAATGCTTCTTTCCATTTATCTGGAAATTTACCTAACTGTAGCATGGCATTGATTATATTATTAATTATGATGATTGATGCTACAGGCAGATTTTTGATACAGCGGTTACTAATTTTATCAGCACCTGGAGCCGATTTTGTTTTGATAGAGTAGATAATGGCTTGCAGTTCTTCGACGCTGCACGGCGAGATAGGTGAATCAGGGATTCTGCTCAAAATGGCTTCCGCTCTTTCTCCAATTAATTCTTCTTCGTCTACATCATCAGAAATGTCATGGTTATCTAAGAATTGTGACTCGAGGGAGTTTGCAAATTCTTCGGCTTTATCCTCATCAGCGAATTTGAGCCCATTGGGACCGTGTATTGGTGGAATTTGAATCTTGTTTTTCAGTCTGAAATATTTGCTGATATTCCAGAAGGCTTTATCACCAGTTTCGAAGCTCATTAGAAATTCGTTCCATTTGTGGTTTTTGAATTCGCGAACCAATTTTCTTATGACATTGGTTTGAAGGTTTGCTGCTCTCTTCAGTGCGGGGTCGTTTGTTCGAAGGGCCCTTTTTCGTAGTCTATTTTTGTTTTTAATTAGGTTTCTAATGAACCTTGGGAGTATAAAATAGTTCTTGGCGCTGATGGATTTTATGGATGAGTTATTGGAGATTGAGTCTTGGATTTTTGAAGTGACTATTTCTATGGTGTTATTAAGGTCTTCTATTGAGTTTATGGGGCTATTGAGGGAATAGTTTTCCATTTCATGACGGAATTGAGTCCAGTTTGTCATCGTTATCACTGGGGGTGGAGATTCGAAAAACATGTTTTCAATAAAGAACAGAACCGGCTTATGATCTGAGTTTAACTCCTCCAGTACTTCGATATGACAATTAGCATCCAAAGATCTTGAAATACCGATGTCAAGTATTCGGGAGGCCCCGTGGCAAAAGTGTGTAGGCTCTGTTGGGCAATGTAATGTTAGTGCCTGTTCTGTGATTAAATTATCTATCTCTCTTCCTGCTCTGTTTGTGCTTCTTTCTCCCCAATCTCTATTGTAAGCGTTGAGGTCGCCCGCAACAAACGTGGGTTCGTCCACATCTAGTAATGAGGATAGATCATTTAGGTACGTGCTGTTGGTTGGTGCTTTATAAACAGAAGATAATTTTAATTGAAAGTTATCTGAGATTATCTTGATAGTGGTAGCTTCGAGAGAGTTTAGATTATTGGTGATGAGATGATGATTGATCGAGTTTTTAATGATTATAGCGGTGCCTCCACCTTGCCTATTTGTTCTGTCCTCCCTGTATGTTATATAATTAGGGATTTTAAATCTGATCCCTGGTTTTAAAAACGTTTCTTGGACCAGGAGAACGTCGATCTTGTGTTCGTGAAGGAAGTGAATTACTTCATCTTTTTGGTTAAAGATGGAATTGGCGTTCCAAGAAACTATTTTAAGATTGAGTGTTGTACTTGTCATTAGTTGGAATTTGGCATTATATGGTGAACCATATACTGGATCATGTTTTGCATCATATAATTGAATTGTTCTTGCATATTAGCAAAAAATTTCTCGAATTGAGCAGCTGGGAGAATAGGGTTTGAAGTTTTTTGTTGTGAAGAAACTTTGGGCTTGGCAATGCTTGCGTATGAAGCCGCAGGTGTCACCTTTGTGTTTATATTGTTGGGCAGGTGGACTTGTTCCTTGATTGTGATCTTCTTGGAGAAGTTGCGAGGATTTTGAGGACAACCCCCATAGCTGGCTGGATGGTCTCCTTTACAGTTAACGCATTTTGGCGTGGCCTCTTTAGGTTTTTTGCATTGTGAATGATGGTGCGAGCTATCGCATTTGACGCACTTGGGGATAGCTTTGCAATTGGTCGCCACATGACCGAATTGCTGACAATTGTGGCATTGAGGAGGGCCCTTCAGCGGGCGCTGAGCTTCAATAGTAACTCTCAAGTGGCAGATGGCACTGAGGTTAAAAATGTTTGATTGATCCTTTGGCAAACGTATTTTTATGAGTTTATTATTATTTTGCCTGGTTCGTAGATAGTGGCATTCCAGGATATTGTATCCTTGGAGTTCCAAATCTTCTTGGATCTCTGACGGACTTAATCCTTCTAGGCCCTTTATAATTATATTTAAATTTTTTTCTTCAGAGAGGAAATGCGTGTGGTATTGTGTATGGTTATTGTTGAAAAATCGTGTCATGTTTCTATGGTCCTCAATGGTCTCGGGAGTGATTTGAATGCCCAGATAGACTGATTTGGCTTCTGAGTATTTAATTTTACGAACTTCAAGTTCCTTACGGATTGTGTTCCATTTGTTGGATTCACGTAAGGTGATTGGTACTACTTTTGGGATTTTCTTGTCAACCGTCTTACCTGCATCATTTTGAAGCTGTTCATCTTGCTGAGATTTCGGATGCTGTTGTTGATGTATGACTTGATCGTTCGACTGCTGAATAGTCTGTTGATGCTGCTGATGATATTGTTGTTGTGACTGTTTGGGTTGCTGCTGTTGAATTGCGACTTGTTGTTGTTGTTTTAGTTGTTTAATTTGGCGTTTGGATTTTACGTCAATATAACCATCATTAAAATCTTGGTCGCACTCCGAGTCTGGAGAGCTGGAGCCCTCCGGGGGGAGAACTATCTCCTCGTCGTTAGCTGGGGAGGCAATTTCCATTTCATCCTCACTTGGGCCTGCTGAAACGCGAGGGGAACTAGGAAGGGATGGCGGAGACACCTTTTTCCTTTTATTAGAACGGGCGAGCTTGGCCACTAATGTAGCGCTTTGGGCGCTTAGCTGGTTCTCCAATTTGGAACACCGCTCTTGAAGTGTTTGAAATTGTTGAAGCAGTTTTGAGTAATTCTCCTGTAGAAGCTCATTGAACTTTTTTAGTTCAATGAATTCCTCAGTGCGGACTGGATTTGGAGTGCAATGATCTTGGGAAATGCTTGGGGGCACTGGAATAACTTCATTATTTGCCATTTCCATCAAATTGCTAATTACAGATGTGCCTTTCAAACTGTCAATGCACAGTTTAAAAAACACTGAACAGTTTGAAACTCACTGAACAGTTTGACAGTCACTGGAAAATCGATTTTGCACCAACAGTTTGAAAGTCACAAGTGACTCTCAAACTGTTACTTGACCAATGATAGTCAAACTGTAGTATTGGTGGTATTTTATACCAAGTATTTGGAACTTGAGTGCTTGAATACTTGAGTCTAAAGTACTTGAGAGCTTGAGTGCTTGAGCACTTGAGACTTGAGTACTTGGGTATTTGAATTCTTGAAAAGTTGCGCTAATGTAACTTGAAATAGTTGAGTTGAGTTTCTAGTAGTTGAGATTTATAAAAATTGGATCTATTTTTTTTCAATCCTTTTTTCTTTCAATCGTCCAATCGTCCATTTTTTTAATGATGCCGACAAATTATCTCATATACTTTTTCTAAACGCAATTTAAAATAAAAAATTGCTTTAAACTTTCGTTTGAAAAATGTTTATATAGAAACGGAAATTGCTCCAAATCGACGATTAAAATTTAAAATCAGAAATCATGCCACCAAAAACTAGCGGAAAAGCAGCCAAAAAAGATGGAAAGGCTCAGAAAAATATAACCAAAAACGATAAGAAGAAGAAGCGCAGGAGGAAGGAGAGCTATGCTATCTACATTTATAAAGTGTTAAAGCAGGTCCACCCCGATACTGGTATATCATCGAAAGCCATGAGCATCATGAACAGCTTCGTGAATGACATATTCGAACGTATTGCTGCTGAGGCTTCGCGCTTAGCACACTACAATAAGCGCTCCACCATTACTAGTCGGGAGATTCAAACTGCTGTTCGTCTTTTACTTCCCGGTGAACTGGCTAAGCACGCAGTTAGTGAAGGAACAAAAGCTGTCACTAAGTATACTAGTTCCAAGTAAATTGCGTTATATCAAACAAACACCACTTATTCAAAAGGCCCTTTTCAGGGCCACAAAAATATTCAATTGAGTTGATAATTTATCTATATTATAAATATGTATAGAGCCCTGAAATTATTTACGAAAACTGACAGGCTTATCAACACCGCGTTATTGAATCTCAGAATGGTTACAAGCTCCTCGGGGAGGTATGCAGATCTGATAAAGTTATAAACAATAATCCAGACAAGGCGTAAAGAGGGGTTAAGAAGAAACCTCGTAGTTAATAGAAAGTAAAAGTGCTCAAGTGCACTGACTCAACTAGCCTCAACATAATAATAATATAAATATGATATATATTTTGTTTTTGATATTTCTTTTAAAAGGCTACTGATAGAAGAAAAAAATAAAAAAAAACTTTGACAGTCTCTTCATGAATTATCAGCTATCGTTTGGTTGTTAGTGAATAAATGATTCAATCAACAAATTAATTTCTGTCGGTTTTGAGGATCTTACAGTTTTTTAATCATGGATAATATAACCTGCTAAATAGAGTTAACTCTTGAATTAACGAGTCTTAATCCTTATCATCAGTCTTAGTACTATCATCGCTTTTAAATTGATATATTCTATATTTACATTCGTGCTTTAAATTTGAAAACATAAATATAGTATTTGTTCCTTGTCATTCATTCTATGATACCATACAATTTCATGGGATAGATAAGCTCTTTTACAACTCATTCCTTAAGCGTTCTTTTAGTAAGTTCAAGTCTTACATTATGGCTTCTGATGCTTTCTGCTTACAGCAAAAGAAAAATAAAATATATTGATTCAATTAAATGTTATGACGTGAAACATTCTATGTCTAATGATACACTATATGATACTAATAATAGTATACATATGATGCTAATATTATACATATTAATATATGTTATGCTACTTCTAATAGCAATGTCTATACTACATCTATATGATATAATTTATCATTATCTCTTTTCTTTGAATAAACTTACTATGCAACAATTGCATTTACATTTTGCTTATTTTATTTTCGTAGTCAAAAATAAGCAATTGAAAATAGTTAAGCAATTTCAAACCCTGGATAAGTCATGTCATTTATTTATCTCTTTTCTTTATATAATTTTGGTCCTGAAAAGGACCGATTTTTGTATATTTATAAAATTATATTGCTTCCAATCTTAAGCACGTTCTCCACGAATACGTCTAGCCAATTGAATATCTTTTGGCATAATTGTAACGCGTTTGGCATGAATTGCGCATAAGTTAGTATCTTCAAAAAGACCCACTAAGTATGCTTCGCTAGCTTCTTGAAGAGCCATTACAGCAGAACTCTGGAAACGTAAATCAGTTTTGAAATCTTGTGCAATTTCACGGACCAAACGCTGGAATGGCAATTTGCGAATCAAGAGCTCAGTACTCTTTTGGTAGCGACGAATTTCACGTAAAGCTACAGTTCCTGGACGATAACGATGTGGTTTTTTCACACCTCCAGTAGCTGGTGCACTTTTACGTGCGGCTTTGGTAGCCAATTGTTTTCGTGGTGCCTTACCACCAGTCGATTTACGAGCAGTTTGCTTTGTACGAGCCATAATTTATGAGATATGTTACAATATGGTATTTTAAAAAATAGCGCAATTGAATAGCTCAATTTTCTCATCATACCTGGATGTTCTGTTTCAACTATTCACATGTTTTAACATTCATTGTTTCTCATATTGCTTATTCTTTTTGTTTTGTTTTCTTTTGTTTTGTTTTGTTTTACTCAATCTTTTTCATATCTTTCATAGTGCTTATGTTTTCTATAAATAGTCGTCAATCATCCGTCGTCACTTCATTTATTGTTTGAATTTGAATTCGAACGGTTCTACCATATCTATAAAAATTTAAATACAAAATGACAGGTCGTGGTAAAGGTGGCAAAGGATTAGGAAAAGGTGGTGCTAAGCGTCACCGCAAAGTTCTTCGTGATAACATCCAAGGTATTACGAAACCAGCTATCAGACGTTTAGCTCGCCGAGGCGGAGTTAAGCGTATTTCTGGTTTGATTTATGAAGAAACTCGTGGAGTATTGAAAGTATTTTTGGAAAATGTGATCCGTGATGCTGTTACATACACAGAACATGCCAAAAGGAAGACTGTTACAGCCATGGATGTCGTATATGCTTTAAAGAGACAAGGCCGTACCTTATACGGTTTTGGAGGTTAAGCAAATAATCAATTATTGATTTAATAATGCAATAATATATTGCCCAATGGTCCTTTTCAGGACCCAAATAATCTTACACTTAAAGAGATAAATTTACATATATATGTGTTGGTATTTTTCTAATATTATAAAAAAAATAAAATTTATTATTAGCTTGATCGATTGATGTCTGTCGAGTATAATTGATAATTAAAATGATCAGTTTAACAGAGTCCAAAATATTTATTATTATAATTCTCAATTTCTTTGTTACATTAGCAGTATATATGTGGACTAGCTTCTTACGGGCTTAATTATAATTCTCATTCAATTTTTTTATAGAATAAGATAAATAGAACTGACGTATATAAGTAATTTGCGGACTGTTAGATATTGCAGTTTGAAGTTTCCACACAATGGTGTGAAAATTTTCTCCATTCATTCCTAAGAGGTGGTTTTAGTGAATTCAAATCTCACACTGAATCTGAATCTTAATCTTAATCCAAATCCAAGTGTTCAACAAGCAAAATGATTGCGGGGAAAATGAAAGTGAAAAAAATTCGTATATGAATTAAGTGAATTATGACAATATTATATAAAGAAAAGAAATAAAAGAACTTGTTATTGAAATAAATTAGAATATTTTAAAATTATCTTTAAGTAATTTGCAGCGTCTTGCAAGTGAGTACCGAGTGTGGTGTGTTAGTTATAAATTAACAAGTGTAATTAGAAGCATTATATAATAATAAATAAAATTAGCATAAACCACTATTTTTATTTATTTAAAATAGAATTTAAAAATGAAATTAAGTGAATAAAATATATACAAGTGAGTATTTCATCAAATAAATGACATATTTTGATATATAATATTTTATGGTCATTACTATAATAAATAAATAATTGGATATTAAATATAATAGAATAAGATAAATATTTATTAACTTAAGAATGATGTGAAGTATTGCACATAATGTCTAAATAAGAGAATATAATTTTTTTAAATGCATAAAGAATTTTTGTTTGCTTATTAGAGATTAAATTTATAGCGCATTACAGAATAAAAGAATCTCTTCATATTATTCATGAGGTATTATTAAAAGAAATGATCGTGCACTATGACAAGGTATATTGTGCCCATTACTCGGGTTAGAATGTTTCTCCAAGTCCGTTTTCTTTAATGAAAGACAATATAAAGTCCTAGTCTTTCCTAGTCTTGAATATTTATGATCCATGAAATACCCTCCTAGGTGTTTATTCCGTTTGTGCATCAGTGGACACTACCCAAGCACATGGTATACAGTTTCTCTCTTCTCTACAGTATCTGCAGTCTGAGTTGGATTGAATTCCTAACTTCGATAGGTGATTATTCAATCTTTAGTGACCGGTCATTAATAAACGCAATAGGTATACCATATACTAAAACATTTTATAAAATAAATAAATAAATAAATAAATAAATAAATAATGAATCTTCTTATCTTCTTTTTACACATATTTTGTAGCCCTAAAAAGGGCTGTTTTGATGAATTTAAAGTTTGATTTTTAAAATTATTTTTTTGCAGCAGTTTTCTTGACTGATGTTTTTTTAACGGCAGTTTTTTTAGGTTTTGCGGCCGCTTTAGCTTTTGTAGAAGTAGACTTTGGTTTAGCTGGCTTAGCCTTAACAGATCCAATCTTTTTAACACTTTTAACTTTAACTTTTTCAGTTTTTTTCTTTTCAACACTCTTCTTAGCTGCCGCAGATTTCTTAGGTTTTTTCTCTCCAGATACCTTTGCCTTTGACTTTTTAGTACCTGCAGATGATGCAGTAACCTTCTTCTTCGTAACACCTGATGGCACCTTCTTTTTCTTACCCTCGACAGACGATTTAGGAGACTTAGCAGCAGCAGCTGATAATTTAAATGAACCAGATGCACCTTTTCCTTTTGTTTGTATCAATTTGCCATTAGCTACAGCAGTTTTCAAATATTTTTTAATAAATGGAGCCAATTTCTGGGCATCACATTTATATGTGGCACTTATATACTTTTTAATTGCCAACAATGAAGATCCGCTGCGTTCCTTCAAGTTCTTGATAGATGCATCAACCATTTGTTGTGTTGATGGATGAGATGGAGCTGCAGAAGGTTTTTTTACTTTTGTTGCCTTTTTAACAGCAACTTTCTTTTCAGGAACGGCAGTTACCTCCTTTGGAGAATCTGTATTTGCAACGGCAACAGCTTCAGACATATTTGCTTTTTAATATTCCGTAATATTCTTACTTATGAATATTTTTTCGCATTTTTTTTTTATTTTAAAATGTTGCTTTATTGATAATTTCATTGTTCTTACATAGTTTTCTTAAAGCTAGAAATTTACATTAAATTTTGTACATATATATACAGTTAGATCTTAGCATACTTAAGTATTTTTCTAAGAGTAATTTACATTAATAATAGTGGTATGATAAGATTGAGTTTTAGACTTTGATTACGTTATAGTTTATTTTTTCTAAAAAATTATTTAAAAAAGAAAATAGCCTCGTTTGTTATTTTTTCCTTAAATCTACCTTAGAACTAACTTACGCCTACTATATACAATATTTACAATACAGTTTATAAGATTTTTTACAGTGTTTTTTTAGTATTTATTTTTTTTTTTTTTTTTTGTTGTATATTTCTTTCTAACTAGGTTAGATTAATTACAATGTGAATTGTGCGGTGGAGTACACTGGACGGACAAAGTCATTTGAGGAACCTCTTCTATGGTAGTATAATAATTTATTGTTTTCGAAAAGCATGTTATTGTCGTTAAGGATACCCAGATGCAGTGGCGAGAGATACCTATCTGTCAAAGGAGCCACGATGTCGTGTGCTTTACCAAGGTAACTGTGAAGTAAGTTGTTGTTAATGGTTGACATATTATTTAGGAATCTGATGGCTGCTTGGACCAGAAAGGAGTCAATTCTACCCATTTTGCTATATGTATATAAAAAGCTATTGCTCAGATTGTGATACTGCCCTCCGTGATGCTGCCTAATTGCTGGAGGGATACAGTTTCTTAGCATGTGCCTTTCAAATTTTCTTAGCCTCTCCATCTGGTGGGAGGAGATGTTGAACCAAACCGGGAAGCCATAGCCCAGGAGTGGCCTAACCAGTTGTTTATAGCAATTTCTTTTTATATCTTGCCTTAGGAATTTGGCTCTGCGAAAAATGGATGAGTAGGTAAAGAACGCTTTTCTGGCTTTGTCTAGCGCTGCGTTTACATGGGGTATGAA
>NW_024032642.1:0-9693 GCF_002237135.1 Teleopsis dalmanni
TTTAACTACGCCCTTTCGAATAAATGAACCAAGTTCAAAGACTTATCAATGCATCTTAAGTGAACTGAACTGTATTGAAAATTTTAAAACTGTTACTATTGTATAAACTTACCTGCAAGTATGTCCCTATTGTTTTAAAATTGTTGAATAGTTTTTGCTTTTCTAGAGTCTGCTAAAAAAAAAACCTGGTGACTTGCAAACTCTTGAACATCTGAGGCATAAAGTACGAAGACGTGCTTTGACAATAATTTTTTATCTATTCAAGTTTTTCTAAAGAGAATAAAATGAAATTGTCAATTTTATTCTAAATAAATGCAGAAAGAAATGCAGAAAGAAAAGCAGAAAGGTTATATCTTTAGAAAATTGTGATAATGTATATACTTAACCTTTGTTTCCAAAGTTTTAGTTTGTTCTATATATAACACTAGAAATCAATTTTATGTATAAATTATTTTAAATTACTCATTCGCTGTCATTACTTCATATAAAAAAACTACTGATTTAAATGAATTTTCTGGTAAGAGAATTTAAATGAATTGTTTAACAATTAACATTATTTAAATAAAAATGTTATTGAAAAATATAAAGAATATATCAAACTAGAATTTCTTTTTTTCAGCATTATCAAATTATAAACTGTATACTGCACTTCATACCTAAAGAAATGCTTGTTAACACATATAAGACGGTATATAAAAAGATATATATGAAGTTTATTTATTTAGAAATTGCTACATTGCAAGAAAGTTTAAACAATGGTCGATTAGTTGCAATAGTAATTTCTTTACCTTTCCTGTCATTGTGTTAGCAATACCTTCTGCTCAAAAAGTACTCGGATTTTGTAAAAAAAACACACAAATTTAAATTTTATCCCAATTTTATTTTATCTCCTTCAAAATATGCTCCTTCTGAAGCGATACACATATGCCAACGTTTAGCCCAATCTTCCATACACTTTTCGTAGGTCCGTGAAAGTACGGCTTTTAGTTCCTTCAGCGAATTCTCCTTTACCGATTCAATCGACTCAAAACGCTTACCACGAAGGGGCAATTTGGGTTTCGGGAACAGGAAAAAGTCGCACGGATCCAGATCTGGCGAATATGGTGCCTGAGCGATGATAGTGGTGCCGTGTTTGGTCAAAAAATCGCGTACAACAAGAATTTTCCATACTAAAAATCGCTAAATGCACTTGAGGTAATCTCACATTAACAGCTGCTGTAAACAAACTAATTGACAGATGGCGCCCAAATTTGTACTATATGTCAAGAAAGGATGTAGACCTTTTTTGAAAAAGGTCTTTTACTTAAGGAGTAGTTAACAAACAACAAAATCTTTTTGAGGAGAAGATATGTCGTCTGAAAACTAGAGAAATTGGCAATAACGCAAATATATCTAAAAGCAATCAAATATTATACTTATATATATTTATGTAATGTTTTGCAGATAAAACAATCGATTAAAAAGCAATTATTGTACTGTTTTATCTTCTACTTCTAAAATGCCTAAGCTTTCTAAACATTAATGGATATTATATAATATCCATTAATTAAAATTTAACTGTTGTTATTGATTTATAGTTGTAAATTTTAATTTTTCCTAAGTCTACATTTAATGCTTTGATAAATAATTAAAAAGTCTAAATTTATTCTGTTTTTCATTAAGCTAAGTATTTTACTAGACCTTGCTCACTAAAACCTATTATTTTTTGATATATCGAATTATTATAATCATATATCTTAGATAGTCCAATTCACAGTTGCATATATGTTATATTTTGTTTATGATATAGTACCTATAATTTTTGTTCTTCGCTAAAAAACTACCAGACTGAAATCTCCAAAATCGTTTGGACACGTTTTAAAAGCTTTCTTTCCATGTAATATTTGGCACCCTATAAAAATTTCCACAAGATTAATGTAATGTCGGTACAATTTTCACCATCTATTTCTCATTAATTTTGCTTTTTCTTTTGACTATTTATTATAAAACATTTACTAAACTAAAATGAAATATTGCAATAACATAGTACTAAACTCAATCAATTCAGTGGTATTGTTACATTACTGAAAATAGAATATTATACAACATTAAAAATGGGATATTGATACAACAACGTATTTTAGAAAACATCGAATAATGCCCGGAGAACTGGCAAGAGTTGTTAGCTTTTCCGCAAAAAGTGAAATTTGGCGTCTAAAAAAGTGTTCTCGATCGCTTGCAGTAAGCATTAAATACACAATATATACGACTAGGTGATCTTAATGTTAAGTTTGGATTTGTGCTAAATGTTGAAATGTTATCAAGCGGTATTATTTTTATAACGATCTTGAAAAAAAGGTGTTAAAATCTGATTGAGTTTTATGAAATAGATGGAGCGGAACTCTTTCTCGAAAAAATCGATTGCAGAATGTTTCTTCTTAATAGAAAAGAAATAAATGTAAAACTCTATTAGAACTTCTAAAGTTTATAATTTCATATGGAGAAGATGTGTTACCAAATTTAAGAATCGCACTTCAAATACATCTTACTGATGCAATATCAATTGCTATCTACGTACGTTCGTTTAGTACATTGAAATTAATGTTGACATATCTACGATTAACGATGGAACGAGATCCCTATAAGAAATGTAGGTTTCGTCTTTGGAAAACAAAACTTTTAATTATTTGTAAACTAGTGTTGTATGGTATGTCGGTTTATCTGTTATTTGTAAGTTCTATGGAAGTTAGAGCACAGATTTTCCGGTCCGTTGTTATAATGTAGCAGAGATTCCTGATGATGCTATTTGACTTTGTGCCCGAATCTTATGTAAAATTTATCTAAAATAAAAAATATTGACTCAAACCATTTCTATCGTATTACTGTTCTCGATTAAATGCATCGCTCATGGGGTGATAAGAAGCAGGCATTCCAACATTCTAGTGGACGTCATTACGCAAAAAACTTCCGAAGATATCAAAACCTCATTGTGTATCTCTGCGTTCTCTATGTAAAATGTTTTTAACCATATTATTTGTTTTTATTTGTTGTGGACTTCACAAAAGAAGAGCATTCTCGATTCCAACGAACATCATCCTTTAGTAAATGTAAAAATTGGTAGGTTTCAAGATATATTGTGCACAATTGCACTAATTTCATTCGTAGAAATTCGAATGAAATTGATCCACGAACCCTAACTAATAACAAGCACAAGTAATAGCATTCGTCATTTTTTGGGTAAGCTTAATGATGATTCATATGCGTTCTACACCAATAAGATTATAAAGTGTCGCGAAAAATGGCTGAGATCATAAACTTTGCTAAAACATAAACTTTATTAAAATTAATTTTTAATAACGAAAAGTTTTGTTCATAAATGTACTAAATAACGGCGAATACTTTTTATATCACCCAATTACATATTATTTAATTAATAAAAATAAATATATTTTTAATCATTTTTCCCTTTGCAAAATCAACATATTGGCACGTTAATTAAATGATTCTCAGTTAATTAAATTTCTTAAATAAATTCAGTTAACAACTTTTACATTACGTTCAGATCAAACAAATTATCGCACCCATACTCTCTACATCACTCATTTGCTAAACTTACTTAATTTCGTATATTACAAAAAAAAAAAAAAGTGGCACAGATAAACAATTTATTTTGATATAATAAAATCAACTTTTGTTTATTACATTTAAAGGAAATAACCTGTCTATTTTCGATTTGCTCAACTTAGTCATTAACGAAACAAAACACAAAATCTTAATTAAAAGTGAATCCGAAATTTGTGAGTTACTAGAAACTGGTGAAGTTTTTTGTTATCTGAAATCAACAACCATAAAAGTAAACACATCAAAAAGCATTTTCAATAACAACAACAATGTAATATACAACAAAAACAACCAAAAAGAAAACTTTCTACTTTTAGTTAACAATATGTTGTATTGAAGCCACTAACTTTAACTCCCTCCCTCACACCAACATAATTACAATCAACAACCGAAACTCAAACTTAAATTGAAGCGAGCCAAACCACTAAACAAAGCCCAATCGATTTCAAAGCGCAAACTTCACTGTAGGAAACTAAAATGAAGCCAACCTTTCTCCTTATCCCGCCGAAATAAGCTTAACCGAAACTATGCACTAAGCGCGTATACAATTGCAATCACAACGGCGACGCATACGACTTGTTCGAATTCGTATTCGCATTCGCATTCGCATTCGAATTCGTACGTCACGTAACTTAAGAAGTTTACAGAGGCAAAGGCAAGTAAAACAAAAATGCTTTCAAGTAAAAAAACAAACCGAAATGGAAAAACGCTACTTAGTTTTTGCTAACATTTTTGGCTGCAGGATACAATAAACATTAAGCAAAGCACACACAAATGCAATACCAACACACAAATGTACATACAGTTACCAAGTCACATAGTTTACATACAATCATCATTTAAACAGCAATAACAACAAAAATACAGTTAGAAAAGAACAGGTTACAAGCATTTTGATTTAACCGAAAAAAATGAGATTTGTTTAAAAACAGTGGCGTGCAGCAACGATAACATTAGTACTGTGTTGAGATGGAAACTATTTATAGTTTTAAATATATATGCTTAAAATTAATTAAAAGGAACTCATATCCAGATATTTCGGATATATCTATTGGTGTTGGGAAATTACAGATTCGTGTTTAATTGCAACCGTTTTTCAATCAAATTACCTTACAGATTATCTGTACTGAATTCCCGTAATAATATCATTAGCAGTACCGGCTGTTAGGCTATTTCACGACAATAATTTTACTAAATAATAATTAATAATAATCATTAGGTTTTATGTATATATGATGAATCCTTTAACTCTTAGGAGGAGCATAGGGCCGCTCATCGGTAAGTTTTTGCAATTTCTATTATTATTTATTGCGGTTTCTTTAATCAGTTGGGTTAAGATTGGCAAGTGATTGACCTACCGCATCCGATTCTGGTATTGGGAATTCGAACTGTTCCCTCCAGAGCGACAGAAAATATTGTGACAATACTCCTTTTGAAGGTATACGACCACCACGGTTGTCCAGTAATGGTTCCTCCGCGCCATCTCTTTTACAGGCTCCTGTCTAAGCATGCAACTTTATCCACAACCGATGGCCTTAAAATTTTTAAGGAAGTTACCTTTTACCTTTTACTGTTTGGTTCGCGGGAGGTATTTTGTTTAACTCCTACCACCTGATAATGGGAAAGACATCCGCTATCCACCACCTCCGACGCGTCTTCTAAGGTATACCGCCTCCCCCGACGAAATCATTAGGTTTTAGGTTTTAGCTAATAATAAATGGCACCCTATCATCCCACCAAATATGGAGCAATATCTCTGCCATGAATAATCGACTTTATTGTTGATTTGATTGGTTTGTCGGACTTAACATAAAATTGTTTGCACATTAAGATTTCTTTATCAATTTTTTTATTATCAATTGCAATTCGATTAAATTTATAAATAATTATAAATAAATGTTTTGATATAGTTCAAGCAACATTTCGAAAACACAATCGCCTTTCGATGTCATTTATCTCCAACCCTTACTGCATCTAATTTTCGTACTTTTGGGTAAATCCCAATGCGTTTAGACATTTAGAAATTGCTACTTGTGTTACCTCTAATGATGCTCAAATTTTTCTTATGTTTGGTCTGTTCATCGTCGATTAGTGGTTCTTATTCTTCTTCTTCTTTGAACTTTTTGGTTGACCAGACGATTTTTTGTCTTTAATATTAAAATTATTCTGACAATCGCATGATTCCACTCTCATATAATTTTTTTCCTTTATTGGCTAAAAACAGTTCAGTTGATTTTTGACATCCTCATTTGGATCCTCATAATGGACTAGAAATTGTTTTATGAATATATTGTCCATGAGATATTAGAATACTTTTATTGGGTATATTTATTCTTGAAAGTAGAAGAGTCACACCCCTGTCAATACTATTTTTTCCATTATCTCGAGAATTTTATATCATAAATTTAGTGCACGTGAACAAAATCGACTGTATTGTCGATGTCGTCCGACTGCAGTCGATAAATTCAGATCGAGAAGCTTATTGAAATAAATTGCCGTTTGAAAAAGACATCCCAATTTTTAATGCATTTAACTATTATAATGTGTACAAAAATAAGCTGAGGTCATCGTTTTTTTTTAATTGTAAACATGTGACGATGCTAAAATTTTTAGTTCAAATTTGCCTCATATTTTATTTTTTACCAGCAATAAATTTAAATTTCACGCTTTTAAAAAGTACTTGGTACTTTGTATACTTGCTACAGATGTGTAGTGGAGAAGATATAGCATATATCGATATATTTTTCATGAAGCATCTACACTACATTAAAGCGTAAGTTACTCGTATTATATTAAAAATTGTTACAATTTAGTATTTATATTTTAATTTTTCCACAAATAACTTGTATACCTATTTCTATGCTAATCAAACAGAAAATGTAGTCAACGATTTGCCGAGTGTCTTTCAACCGTAGAATGATCTAAGGTACACTTCATACATTAGAACGGTTTGTCATAATATGTTTTTATTATTGAATATTTTAAAGGCTCTATTTGGATAATAGCATTACTTATTCATTAAATATCATACACTTCTTGACAGTTCGCACTTGGTTCTATATTAATATAGAACGAGAAGAGTAGCTACATAGCCATCCCGGTACAAATATTAGTAATACTCCTGATAATGCAGCTTTCAATTTAATTTAAAATATATATTCTGCTGTTAACGAATGTAAATACAGAATATGATCTGTATATACGTTGTATCCGTTGTAACTTATGAGTACAAAAATTGTTTCGTTCTTAAGATATTTGGCAGAACTCAGAACTCCTATAAAAACGATCATATGTTTTTATTTATATTATGACTGAAATACGCAAATACGCAAATATATCTTCAGAAATTTTGGTATCTAAAAATATGATTGAATCTGAATTAAAACAAAATCGGTAATGATGTGATATCTGCAACAAATCACAACACTACAGTATAGTGAATAGTTTCTACGAATGGATGCAATTTTTATGCAAAATGAATAAAAAGTTATAGACTTCAAATTGCGATATCCGACAAGTTCACACAAGTATTGTAAATATATATATTTTCTCTATTATATCAGAAGCTATTGATGCGCAAATTTTTCGTCCCGTTCATTTTGTTGAAAAATGATACAATATAATTATGATTAAAGACAAATTATAATATAATATTAATAGGTTATCTACATTTAATTTCTTTTATAATACAAACTTGAATATTTCAAAACATCATAGTCTATCTTAATATCATATAATTCCGCAAATGTTTACGTTCGATGAATTTAAGCTTTTTAATTACAAATTCATTGAACGATTGAATATATATCTTTGCTGATGTTTTTGTTTCAATATAGTTTCGAATCTGTTTTGTTCTACTACAATATCACCATTGTTCTTGGAAAAACGCACGAAGTTAAACACGACTTTACCAAAAAAACATGAAGTCAAAAACGCTTAATATCTTATGTTAAAGAATTCCTGTTTCAGTACAAATTGTGGGAGGTACAGAGTTCTATTTTTAATGTTACCCGAATTTACAGATCTACAAAGAAAAAACCAATCGACAAATGGGGAACTCAAATAACATAGGTTACGCACGTCTATTAAACATTCTTCAGTTTAAAGTCCAATTACTTAGCTTACCTTAATAGTTTTGGAAAGTATCGCACAATTTTTCCGCCCTTTTCGCATTTTATACTTCATTCATATCACTTTATTTACGCATCGGTTTATATAAATCTAAATTTGTGAATGTTAAACTTCTATAAACTTCTATTGTACTTTTGTTTTTTATTAACAGAATAAAGTTGTTTATGCCCTCACTTGACTTTCAACGATAGAGTGCTACGTACCCCACGACACATAGGACAATAAACTTGTTATAGTAGCTATTTTCAAAGCATGTCAAATCCAAACTATGGATTTGGATTGTAACCGTCTAAAGGCACCAGATTTTTTTTTTGTGAGGCAAAATATTAGTTCAGAGAGTTTGTGCGAAATCTTGTTTTAAAACGTAATAAATTGGTGGAAACTATATGATATGCTAAAGGAGGCTTATGGAGAACAATCTCACCACATATTCTACTGTTTTGCATATGAAATAAGTAGACATAAATAATTTGTTCTCTAAAAGTATTTGGGAAAACACTTACATACAATATAATATAATATAATATTTCTGTTATATCGCAACCATTCCATTTTGCTCAAATCGCACCCTACAGTTTCTATTTCCCATATCAAAATAATATTTGAAAGTAAACATTTTTTGATATAAATTGAAATAAATACAAAGTCAAAAAACGCCTCCAAAATCGTACTTAAAAAAAGGTTTTAACGATTTTGTTTAAAGCTAATTACTTGGTATCTATATTAGAGAGGTTTTGAATTGAAGCTTATGGTATAACCAGTGTTCATTAAGAGTTCTTATTACTGTTTGATCACATCTCATGTATTAACAATAGAACTACGATCACCATTCAAAATTAAAAAATTCCTTGAATGCCTGACAAGAGACATTCTTTTTTTTTATATTTTAACAATTTGTGTTTATTGAATCGCTTTAAATTAAAGCTCGACAATAAGTTTTAGAATCTTAAAGACTAATAACATTACATCACAAATTATTTTATATAAACATACTATAATGAAATATATGATTTGTAAATTATTTTAATGGTGCCTCTCTGAATAAGTAGCCAGAGCTTATTTATCAGATATTACGGCGTATAAGATAAATTATCAGAGTGATCTTTAGAAAAGCAGGATCATCATTCCGTTAAGAGAGACATTCGAAAGAGTTTTTGTTGAATTGTGTGTGACTGTGGCATTTATCATGCTAAATGATTTAAAATATTGATCATTGTATGTAATGAAATTTATAAAACTTCTTATAGAAGTTGGAATATTGAAGAGGCAATTAAGTTTTAGTTCAACTATTTACGAATAGTTGGCGGTAGACGAACTTTTTGCAGAACCTTGTAACTTGACAGGTATTTTCACTAATTTTAATATCCTTTTGAAAAATTTCTTAACTACGCTGTCAGCCAAAGTCTAATGTTGGGTAGATACTATTTAGTTAAGCTTTTCGCAGTCCTGTCACCAGATAGCAAAACGCGTAGAGCCAAAAACATTTTTAAAAGAAATGAAAATAAACTTTGCAAAAGTAATTTTAAATTTAAAACTTTGAACTTTTTCGTTTTTGCGTATTTGCGAATTGGTGTGGAAACTTTAGCAACTATGAAAACTACCTTCAAGAGTGCAACATTTTGGTAACAAATACTTAAGCGCACACATGAGCAGGCACATTAATAACACTAGTTTACAGCCAAAAATTTCCAAAGACGAGACTCATATTTCCTATAGGGAAATTTTCCGTAGAACTCGAAAATCATAACGATTTTTTTTTCCTATGTACCGTTTTCGAGATATTTGCAAAAAACCGTTATTTTGACTTTTCTCAAAACATCACCCTGCATATTCCCCCATAGCTTTTTTTCTGAAGTTATCTCGGTAGTATATTATATATCAAATTAAAGGTGAAACTTGTACCAATATTTTGAGTTACATAACGTTAATGTAACTTACTTAGTTTCGCTGCTACAGCTAGAA
>NW_024032643.1:0-9689 GCF_002237135.1 Teleopsis dalmanni
CTACAAAAAAAATAAATTTAAAAGCGAGGACAAAAAGTTAAAAAAAAAATACAATTTTTTTTAATATTTAATAATCAAAACTAAGTTTTGTTTTATATTACGTACCTTATCTAAAAGTTGCAGAAAGTAATTTAGCTCCAGCCAGCAGCTTCAGCAAAAATTCACTCAAGTTGAGACGAAGAAGACGTAATAGCTGACGATTTACGAAGAAGACAACAAAAGCGACGAACAGTTAAAACCGCATAAAAAACAATATGAAAAACCGACAATATATAATCGAACGTACGTACGAAAGACAAGACGTCAAGCTTTCTTTAGCTATTTTACTTAAGTTTATTTCTTTTAAATATTTTTTTTATTTACTTATTTGTTAAATTTTTTTTAAATTCTGTTTTTAATAAACTTAGGAAAGTTAAAAATTTACCGAAACGTCTTGTTAAACACTTCAACGACGACGACGACGACGACGACAATGAATCAACCAGGCAAAATTTGTAGCAGATGTTTACTTGTTTCTCCTTTACTTGCTTTTATTTTTTATATTTTTTGCTTTTTCTTAATACAACAATATTTTAACTTTATAATTTTTTAAATAAGATTGCACAGATTTTATTTTTTAAGACGTGACTTATTAATTATTATTTTATATATATATTTTAATTATCTTACATATATAGTATCGAATGTACGGTAAATTCGAACTTAACAGACTTTTCGAACAAAAAAAAATTCCAGCACACGTCCACAATCGTAGCAAGTTAGAGGCAGACTGAAATATACGACTGCTTGTATCGGAGCAGAAGAGAAATATGAAATTTTTTTTTGCGCTACCGACAATAGAATTTAATGCGCTCTCATCGCTCTTTACACAGAATCTACACAATTTCACGCCCAACCAACCAACTAACCAACCACCTTATATGATTAATAATTTTGACCTTAGGCATTGAAAAATATATGCCGGTAGATTAAATGTAAAACTCTTTGTGACAAAGATTTTATTAATAAACTAAAGAAAATTTTTAAAATGCTATAATAATTACAATTAATGTACAATTATTATTAGTTATAATAATTACAGTAGAAAAAAATTTTTTTATCAAGCAGGCACAGACTGTATAAAAAAGAATTGTGTACGTTTGCAATACACCGGAATCAGCCGGTCGATAAAAAATTGTGAGCACAAGTTTAGAAAACAGTAACGAAAGAAACTCACAAAAATACTCTTTTTATTACTATTTTGACTCTTCACACATACTCTTTAGAGTAATGTTTTATAAATATTTTTTATTTTTATTTTTATTCATACTAAATTAAAAATTATAACATTTTGTCATTTACTTCATACTATTAATAACACAATATATTTATAGCTTAAATAGCTGTTAATCTCGATGGAAAAATGTTTATTAATAAAATTGCAATTTCTAACGGCATAGAAGAGCACATAAACCGGAAGCACTTGTGAATTATTGTCTGCGCACACTTGTATTTGGCTGCACTTGGCTTAATAAAAGTAGTATAAGCCAAAAAAAAGCATAAAACATAAATGTAGATAAAAATATTGTGAGCATAACAAAAAGAGTACCGCCGCACGTAAGAAGAGTAAAATATTCTACATATTGTGTGCTTGCGTGTATTATACGGCAAAGAATTACACACAAATATACAAAATGAGTAATTTTTTGCCACGAATTCATTTTTGAACAGCACGCATTCGGCGGCTGTTGATGAGAGTACCAAACAAGTGACAAATAAAAACAAAATATAAAAAAAAAAGAATTGAGAATAATTGTGTGGTTGAGTCAGCCCTACACCACCCAAACAGAGCATACCGTGGAGCAAAGCAAAATATTTTATCTTTAACTATTATTTTGACAGAAACCCATATAGGATATGTTATGTTCAGGCAGTGTGTGAGTTCGAGTAAATTAATGTTAAATTGATGGTAAAATAGTAAATTATATCGGTATGGCAGCGAATGTTGGTATTTACCAAGTATTCGAGTACGGTAAATTAGATGAAAATTAGGTAAATTAGGTATTAGCATTGTGAAAATTTTATAAGATGTTTAATAAATAAATAAATAAATTTGAAAACTTTTAAACAAAAATAAAAAAATAAGTGCAATAATTAAATAAATATATATTTACATAATTGCAATGCAAAATATCTCTAGGAAATTTCAATTTACTTTACCTCAATTGACTCAAACTCGCGTACGGGCTTAATCCATACTGGACAAGAATTCGTTATGATTAGTCAATAGATAATCTGTCATAAAAATTGACGTCTAAAAAATTCACTATTTTTGTTCATAGATGGAAAATTACAAAAGTTATAGAGTGCACCCACTAAATCCACTCTCAGGAATATAAAAATGGATAGATTTTAACAGTTCAGTCGTTAAGGGTAAATACTGTAAACCATAGGAATATGAAAAGGTTTAGAATTTATATTGCATTAAAACCACAGTTTTGTTTGTAATTTTAGCTGTCATGTTTGTAATTTTAGTTGTCAATTGTTGTTACTTTCAATCCAAAATTAAAATTTTTGACTGCTCAAATTACAAACAAAACTTTCGTGTGAATCTAGTATTAGATAATAAATTGTTTCAAGGAAATATACAATATTGTACAGTATGGAAGAGATGGACTGTTGTAATTAATACGTAGTAAGAATCAGTTCATGATTAAACTCTGGAAATGGTTGTAGAGCAGGATTATAGTTGTGATAAAGACAATGATATGCAATGTAAGGGCCATCAATTGAAAAAGCTTGTATGTCATATTCTCAAGTAGATTAGGCAGTGCTATCAATATTTAAAGGTAATTCGTTGGAATAATATATTTTATGCACAAACATATAAAATTTCATTTAAATCGTTCAGATTTCCATATATTTTTCATACAAAGTCATAGCTTCAGTTGAGTAACACTAATAATCAATAAAATCAACATTTTGGGAGGAAGCCCACCAATGTTTTTTTTTATTAATTTAAAATTATCTAAGGTAAGGAGCATGAAACCTTTATACCAAACAAGATCATCTTAAAGGTTGTCACAATTTCGTTACGAAAGAATTCAATTTGGATTAAAAGTGATTTCAGAAGTTAAGAATATGGAACCGTTCTGCATTTTAATAGAATTTTTAATATTTGAATATAATAGTAAATACTAGGTGAGAAGTATCAATGATGTGCACTTGTTTGTGGGAGTATATAACAGAAGTATGTCTTTCTTAATTAAATAAAATCTAGAGATCTCATTGAAATTCCTTGCAAAAGTACAACTCTTACAATGGGACTGCTATTGTGTGAACGCTGATAGGAAACCTAGCTAAGAGATAGATGATTCTTTTTAATGACATTTGACTTAGCAATGGGAGGATTAATACTGGGTCAATGTCGATTAGGAAACCATGATGTTAGGAAGATAGTGAAAGTGTTCAAATCTTTCGTCGGTGTACAGCGCATGTATATTACAAATTAAATATATTGGGCATTTAAAAAACCATTATTAATGGTTTCTATGTCTTGAAATATACATTTAAATACTAACACGATAGTATGAACTTTTCTACAAAGAATAATTATAAGTAAAATATGTTTTAATATTAAATTTCGCTAAATTACTAAAATTGTTCAGTATTCTATATTTTGAGAGCCCGTCAGAAAATACTTTTATTGTAAAATATTATTGTATAATGTAAAATGTATGCATATTAACATCAAGAAATTCCTAGAAATTTGTTGTTAAAAAAATTTGCTACCTGTCTAAAGTTTCTACAGATATAATGTTAAGAAGTAAAATATCAAGGCTATAGTGACAGAGAGAATTATATTGATTTCACGGATTTTGATGTTGTATACTTTTACGCTCTTTGTTAACAGGTAGTTTTGTTAATATTTAGTTTTTATATTTTAGGATTGATTTTTTAATTTAATCTATCGTTACAATTTTGTACACATATAAATGAAATAGAATTGAGTTATATTTTAACGATGTAAAAAAGATATTTAAATATTTGGGATTCTGTATTTTCCTTCCTCGTCATTTTTTTGATAATATATACGGAGTGTATTCCCCATTCTACTAATTACTGCTCGACACAATAGAATGAGCAGAAATCAAATTATCAGCTAACAGCACTCAAAAAGCACAATAAAACTGAAGTGAATGGTATAGAGAGTTTCTCAAAAATGTTTTTGAAAATTTTATATCATCCATTGTTTGATAAGAACTTAACTGTTACATCAAAATTCAAATACTTATCATTTAATAAAATTTTAAAGGAAATTTAAATAGCCTTTTAATATCAAAGCATACAATAACTAAATCATTACACAATAACTGAAAAATTAAAACTTTAGCAATCCACAATCATAATCAAAGATATTTGAGCCGTATTGGTAGTCCCCTGATCATCCTAGCGTAGGCTTTTTTAAATCCATCTTATGCATCTTTTTACAACAACAATTTACAACAATAGATATGTAGCACTGGGTGCTTCCTCTCTTCAACAGGAGTTCCGGTGTTTCCTCTTCAAGCTCCGAAAGGTATGTACTGTAGGAGATTTTATAGGACAGACTAGGTCGTCCTATAGTGTCTTGGTAGGAGCGATATTATCTTTGGTATTTTCGATTTACTTTTATGGTCAATGGTTTTAGATTTGGAGTAAAAAGTTCATGTTGCTCTCGACCTGCCTGCTGAAGCAATATTCATAATTTTTAATAATAAAAACTGTTTGCAGAGTTTTTGGCACACTTCCCCGCTAAACCCTATTTGCTAAGATTCTTAATGCGATTAAGTTTAAAGAATACTATCCACGATTTTAATTGTGGTAGCTCGGGTGGAATATTCCAGTATAGTGGAATTTAAGTGAAATCATTTTTTTTTTATTATTATTTTAAATTAAAACAATTTACATTAAAGAATACTATCAGCTTTTTTGAATATGATATTTTGAATAGGTTTTCCCAATATATTTTCTGTTTTTAATTTCTTTCTGAATATGAAAGAAAAAAGATACTTCCATCAACTTCAATGAGTATTTAAATGGGATAAGTATTTTATTGTTATTCAAAAATTAGTTTCAATAACTGCTCTTAGGGTGCTTTGGACCAATTTCTCTCAAGATATATTTAGTAACACTGTTTTATAAGATACTGAAACCGATTTAAATAACAGAATAATATTAGCGTTCCAGTATTTTTTTAATGTCTTTTTCTTTTTTTCCTGTTGCATTTATTCGTTAGACCCATTCAGTTATACTGTTTCTTTTAATTCTTAAAGCATTATTATTACATATACTATTAATAAAATACTATAAGCAGTTTTAATTATCGGTTTTTAATCTTTCTTCTGAATGATAGAGTATTAGTTTTCCTTTTCCATGCTGCAATAAGATTCTTGGCACACAAAGGGTTAGGATAAACTTTGCTTGACTACATTATTTGTCATTTCGTCGAGGGATACTTTTAATATATATGTTCACAATTTTCGATATACAAATGTAATATTTATTAGTTATCTAAACACATTTTAAAATTATACATAAAGTATAATATTATTCAATTAATAGTCTCTTTCATAGCAATTTAAAATATAAATTCTTCTTCTTTGTTCCGTTAACTCTCAGTGAGCATAGGGTCTCAACAATTCCTCTGAACAGTATTCTATTTGGAGCAGTCGTGCAGATGTCGTTTCATGACTAGCGCGCTGATGTTAATTCGGCATCAATTATCCTTCGCCATGTTCTTGAAGAAGCGTAAGGCCGGCGACTGCCCTGCGCTTAGTTAAGAGTAATTAAGAATAATTAAACATAAAAAATAAGCCCCAGACCACTAATGATGGATATTTAGCAATACAGCTGTAAGTCAGCCAAAAATTCAATTAATTAAAATATAACAAAAAATTTTGTTGTTGTAATTCACTACTGTTTAAAATCTCCCTATTCAATACAATAGTTTCTGTTAAGTAAAATAGTTACTGCCGTCATAACGAACGTTAAAATTAAATTTAAAATAATTCAATTAAGCACTCATGTATTCGTATTTGTGCCACTGTAAACTAAAAAAAAAAGTTTGTACGAGTATAAGTACTCATTATTATTATTGTTAGATAAAAGGCAAATAAAAAAATCTGCAGTAGATAAGAAAAATATTAGTTACTGAATGGAACAGCATGTTAGATACTGATAACGCTTGAATAGGGCAGTACCAGTAAATATTTCAGTTATTTGTTATTTTATTTGCCCTCTGTGTTTATTTGCTTATTTATTTTTAAAATGATAAATTAAGTGATATTGATTATTTTTAGATTGAAGAATAGGAATAATTCAAATCAGGAACTATAGCCACGATAATTATGAGGAAAAATACTGGAATTGCATTTGGATTTGGTGCTAGGGATGGATGCTAAGTCAGTCAGTGGCAAATAAACTATAATGCAACAGAATGTACGCATATGGAAAAACTGAAGAAAAACACAACCATGAGATACGCATTATAATAAACCCAATGACGATAGCAGAACCAAAAGCAGAATTCTTGATAAGACTACTTCATGGTAAATCACGAGCAGCGTTAAATGAAAACGCAGTCAAGAGACTGGCAAATGATGGTACATTCATTGTATGTTTGTGCGGGTATCTGTGCATTTGTATCTTCAGGGTGTGAAAATGGAAAATTATCTGTGCATTAATACACGTACTTATACATAGATAGGTATTAATATATCTACATATATATATAGATATATATGATATGTGCAGAAAGTGAAACCACCCCTAAATTCGCACATCATAAGGAAGCAGACAGGCAGGCAGGCAAACAGTCAGTTAGGCAGGCAGGCAGGCAGGCAGGCAGGCAGGCAGTTTAGGTGACGTCGCTGGCAAGTATTTCAACTTGTTTATTGTATTGTGTATCTAAACATTTTATGAAGGTTGTGAAGGTGGAATTTAATGATTATTGTGATGTACTTGGTTTTCCCTACCAAAAATAAACCGAAAATAATGAAAAAAAATTTCATCAGCAGCTATAATAAAATAGATATATGCGTGTGTGTGTGTGTATGTGTGTGAGAGTCTAGTATGAGATATAAGAAACAAGGAAGCAACAGTGTTTTTCTATTTATACACATACTTGTTTATTGTGCCAGCGAATGAACCAATAATGCCATTTTATGCGGGGTCACTGAGCACAGCAAATATTTATTTCAGATATATAATTTTTAATTGCATTCATAAAATTTTCCATTCTGTTTTGACATTTGACTGAACTTTTGTAGAATTAAATGTGCATTATTCACGTTTTTCAGCTATGATTTTTATTTATCACAAACTGAAAACACAATCGCATTTGTTGTCATGAGTACAAATCTGAAAATGTATCCAAAAAGCAAAAAACAAAAAAAAAAGTAGAAATAAATGGAAAAATAATTTAAAAAAAAAAACAAGAAAAAAAAATCACTTTGAGAAGTTGTTTTTATCACAAGTCACGATAAATCTGGCATCAGTAGAAAAGATTGAATGTTAGTAGAAAAAGTATTACAAAAGGTAAATTACTCACAATAAATGAAATTAATGTTAAACCGAATAAGTGATTTCAGACAAATCTTTCCAAAAAAAAAAAAATTGAAAAAATGGAATAATATTTAAGCTATCAATTTTGCAGAAAATTGCAGTACTTCACTACACGAGTGACGACAATTTTTGATTTATCTTAAAAAATGAATTCTGTACATGACCAACCATAATCAGTTTCACATTTTATATAATCAGAAATTCAATAGTAATCACATTTAAATAATAATCACGTTTTATTCTACTCTAACGTAATTACTTTATTATATTTACTTTATCATCATTTGCATATAAGTGTCATTAGCATTTGAACCGCTGGGGTGTGGTATTTTTAATTCAATTAATATATTTTTTTTTAAAAAATAACTAATGTTAAGTTGCTTTCTAAGAAATCTTAATTTAAAATTTTTTTTTTCAAAGTTAATTTATAAGAACTGGGTAATTTAATTGTCATAACATATTAATGGCACATAATTTTTATGAATACTTGAAAGAAAAAAATTCACTGCCAAACGAGGGGAAAAAGAAGAATATCACAAGAGTAGGTAAATAGATGAACATGACTGTCGATTTCCTAAGTTAACAAGCTATAGACTTAGCCCCAAAAATGTTCTATGCAACTGCCCAGCGGTTGCAAGACGTACACTCGATTACCTTGGAAGCGGGATATTAGCCCCAAGTCATATAGGTAAAATTAGCCCACAGCAATTACAAGATTCATAAATAGTCTAAAATTGTCCTAGCTGGGCCTTTAGGTGCACAATAGATCTTTTAGGTCGGGGTGCTTCAATAGCCTATTACTTAAATAATAGCCCCAAAAATAATCGTTATGTTGTCACAAAATATTCATAGGATCCTTTAATCATTCAATCCTCTTTGTACCATTGTGTTGATGCAAGAAACCTTAGAAATTTAAAATAGTTGTTATTTCGTAGTTAGTTCTATAGTTACTAATTATACCAAACCATAGGTAATTTTTTAAAAATTGATAATATACGTAACAAGATTGGACACACTTTAAGAATACTTGAAAAAAAAATCCGCTGCAACGAAAGCAAACAGAGGAGTATTAAAGCCGTAGGTAAGTAGATGAAAAAGGCCGGTAAAATTACTAAAGTGAAGAGTCTAAACGAGTTTAGCCCCAAAAATAATCGTTATGTTGTCACAAAATATTCATAGGATCCTTTAATCATTCAATCCTCTTTGTACCATTGTGTTGATGCAAGAAACCTTAGAAATTTAAAATAGTTGTTATTTCGTAGTTAGTTCTATAGTTACTAATTATAAACCTTAGTAACTTTGATAAGGAAACTCAGCACAGAAAAAGTTCTGAAACTGATAATAATGCAATATTTATATTATATTATATAATTTTATTATTATGCACTATATATAGGAGCAGAGAAGGTGTTTGATAATCTTCTTTTCGTTCTCATCACTGAACAAGAAAGAAGTCTACAAGCAAATAAGAGCTTAAATAATATCAATTCTCACAAAAGTATGTGATGAACGTGTCGAATTAGGAATTTATTAGACTACATACAACCCAAAATGACCTGTTGTGATACTGCAATACTACAAAGTCCCAATATGACCCAAAAATTTTTTAATTCCCGTTCAATCGTTGTGTTGTTGTAACGAACCTCAGTAGCTTTGCTAAAGAAATATTGGCAACAGTAGATATTATTCTTAATCGTTTTATTTTTATTGGCAGGAACTGCAAAGGTGTTTAAAAATCCCCTTTTCCTCCTCATCACTGTTCATAAGAGGAGTCTGCAAGCAAATCAGAGGAATAATGTAGAATAGTATAAAGGTAAGTATATTCGAAAACGTTGTCGTTGATTTCTTATGTTGACACTTCACACTTTATACACTTTAGCTTATATAATTTTAGTAGAACTACTAGAAGGTCATTCAATTTAGACCTTCTAGAACTCCTATACTATGGTTATGTTGAACCATAGTGTTGATGAAATGAACTTCAATAACTTTGGTAAAGAAATGCTGTTAAGACATGATAACTAACTTAATCGCTGGACACAAATCGAGATGATGATCTCCTTTTCTTTCTCATAACGGAGCATAAAAGAAGTCTGCAAGAAAAA
>NW_024032644.1:0-9684 GCF_002237135.1 Teleopsis dalmanni
CCTCGCACCGAGCCAACATTATCAACGATTTTAAGGCCAAAAATTCAATAAATACCATCGAACAGCCACCGTATTCACCTGATCTTGCACCGTGTGACTTTTTCCTGTTTCCCAAACTCAAATTACCACTCAGAGGAACGCGTTTTGAATCCATATAAGACGTAAAACAGAATTCGCAGAGGGAACTCAAAGCCATACCGGAAAGCGCCTATAAAAAATGTTTTGATGATTGGAAGAAACGTTGGCATTTGTGTATCGCTTCTAATGGAGCATATTTTGAAGGAGATAAAATAAATATTGATGAAGATTAAGAATTTTGCGTTTTTATTTAAAATTTCCGGAAACTTTTCGGTCACAATGTATGATGATTACTGAAATTTAGTTATAGCACAATGCGAGTAGTGGCAGATGAAATTAATACGCGAAAGCTTTTGTGTGTGAGTATGTGTATTGAAGTTATAATATATCAAAATCTTTATTATTATATAACTTAATATTTCTACAAACTGTAAAATTATCCAGTCTCGTTGCATTTACTTTTTGATTGTAGTACGAAAATTGAATCTGTATAAATGGTTCAATGCAATACAACTAAAATATTTGATAAAATAAAGCATTTTATAAAGTTTTAATTATAAATTAGGCTTTTAGTGTTTTAATATTAGAGATCAGTACAAAATAAGCTATTTATCAACGTTTCTTTCAATACTTTTTACAATTCTTTTAATAATATTAAAATTTTTAAGAATTAAATTTTATTGTAATGTTTGCGTAAAAATATACAGTATGTCAAGAATGAATTTACACAGTTAAATAAAATTCACTTTTCTAACTTATAGTCTCAAAAACACTGCGAATGTTTAAATAAAATGACTTGATAATCGATATTTAATAATTATTATATTAAGAATGTAAATATAAAAATAATTCAGTAGTTTGTTGTAAAATAAACGAAATCTACAACAAAAATAAACTCTACATTATTTTTAGACTGTCAAGTATGTGTTCACACAAATAATATAAAGTTCTCTATTATAAATTTTATTCAATGGAAACATTGTCGTATAATGTTTTAAGTATTTAATGTAGCCCTTTGTAGTTTCTTTGTTATATTACAGCCTCTTTTTATGGAATTTACGAATTTTTGCAGTTCATTATTGGTTGGTATCAAATTCAACTTTTGCAGTATTTAAGTTTTAAGTGATCTCTGGATTTTTCATTGATCTTAACCAACTTTTTTACAAATTAATAATTTTTTTTTAGAAAAGACTTAATTTTAAAGTTTGGGTAAGAATATATACAATTTTTCTGGAGTTTCTAGCATCCCACATCCTAACAATATTTGCTTTGTGCTTTGAGTTATTATGGTGATGAAATTTGAAAGATACTTCAATATTTTTGGGCATCCTTATATAAGCGGAGTCCCCAACCCTTCTGCTTGAAATGAAGCCTTAAATTGTAATATATAATTTTTAAAATTTAACAGGAATCGTGATGTTGCATTTAATAACAATGTAATCACCTTAAACTACATTCTGGTAAGTCTGTCACTGTTGCACAGCATAATTTACGACTCATGGATGATTATAGCATCGTTAAAGCTGTGAAAAGAACATAGTAGTGGATAAGAAATACTTTACATTATTTTGGACATTGACATTATTGTTAAGTTTTAAATTTCTTTATTGAGGCATGAATATATAAATTACTTGGTTCATATATACAACCGTATATAAAATCCATATTATTACATGTATGAACTGTATATAAAACCCGTTTATAAACCCGTATCTAAAACCTGCATTGTTCTACGGCTGTATACCGCATGTTTTCTCGTTGGCTTTCGGCAAAAAACTGACGTCATCACTCATGACAGCTTGTGGGCTTATTCACTGCAGATAATTTTAGTGAGTGCAAATAGGTGTTCAATGTAGGCAACTTCATCTTCCTCTAGACCTGCTGCAGTTTTTACTTCTGCAATACGGACTTGACCATCCTTGACTGGGAACACCTGCGTTATGCGTCCTTTTTGTCATTGGCTTCGCAGCAGGGCTGGATCACAAAATATGACTAGGTCATCAACTTGTAGTAAAGGTGCTTTGGAGTACCATTTCAGGCGATGCCAAAGTTGTGGCAGACATTGTAAAACCCATTATTTCCACATGCGGTGTTTCAAGTTTTGTGCGATTGGCCTCTGTTTGTTTAAACACATTTTTTCATCGTACGGCTGCGGCTTCTGAGGGAAGTTGGTGCATCCTATAAGAAAAGTGATTTAGTGTGACCGGTTCGGCGTCCTCAGCCGTAATAGGTACGTCAGTAAGCTGGCGAGAGTTAATGACATTTTCGGCTTCGTTGAGTACACTTCCAAGTGTCTCAATTCTTGGTATGGCATTCTTCAAACCGTGGCTTAACAGGCGCTTTACGAAACGATTTAAACGTTTCCAGCAACCACCAGTGCTTGGGTTGGCAGTGCGATTGAAAATACCCTCGATGTAGTTGTTGGAACGCTCCTGTGAGATGCGATCGGTGTCTAAGATTTTCTCGTTTGCTTGTAGTTCTTTCTGCGCCCCTATAAAGTTGATATCATTCTCACATCGAATACGAACTGGAATACCACGCCTGTTGACAAAATTTCGCAAGCTAAAAATGAAGGCGTTCGTTGACAGGTTTTCAACAATCTCCAAGTAGGCAGCTCTTGCGGAAACACAGGTAAAAATTGCAACCCATCTTTTTTCTTGTTGGCGATCAATGACGACACTAACAGGACCAAACAGGTCCACACTAGTATATTTGAATGGGTGTATAAATGGTGTGACGTGATCTTCAGGTGATTGGCCCATCATTGGCGGTAATAGATTGGCTCCCTCAATTTGGTAGGTTGAACATTTCTTTGAACGTTTTCTATGACCTTTTGATACGTGACACCCAAAAACGTTATCGAATTTCATTAATAGCCACAGCTATATTTTGGTGATGGAAATATTCATGAAAATGGTGTACAATTAATTCTGTGACGATATGACCGTGTGGCATCAAGACCGAGCGGCCATTCGGCCATTCGGATTCATGTTTTTTGAAAAATTCAAGGCCACACAACCCTCGGCCATTTGGCTTAAATGTGATCCACAATCTGGTTGCTACGTCGCCAGTGTTTTCGTTAGATGGCACCCAACACCACTGCTCTGGTTGGCTACAGGCAATTATTTCTGCAATGGGATGTCCTACGAACGGTTTATATTTCCTTTCTGAAGCAATGCAATGCAGTATAGTACGGCTTTTGAGATGTGACTATTGTGCTCTTTTAAAATGGTTTTGCTGATGCGTATACTACAAGCACAGCAGCTTGTAGTTTAAGTTGTGGGATTGACAGAAGACGTTTCGGCGCAGTTCTTGTTTTTCCTGATATAAAGCTTTCCTTTGATATAAAGATATTAAATCTTTGCGGTTTATAATTCGTAAATAGGCAACTGCAGCAAATGCTGTCTCATTCGCATCAACCATGAAATGTAATTCAATCCTTGAAGCTAAGACAATATTTTTTGAATCGTCCCTGTCAATTTTAACATGTTTCAGCTTTTCAACTCTGACCACTAAGCTCGCCAAAAAATTGGCTCAGGTATAGGCTCATCTCATGCTACTTGACATTTCAATACTCATTGCATAAGAAGTTTCGACTGTAAAAGAAGTCGGCAATAAACCCATAAGGATCAAACACGGCCATTATAACAGATCAGAACCAAATATTTCCAAATCGACTTTACGGCACTGTTCTCTGGCAATATTTTCACCAAACCATTGTAGTGTACAAGTGAAAATTTTTACTTTATTCCAACGCTCGGCAACGCTACTTGTTTTGTAGCAAAACTTACACTCATCATATTTGAAATACATGTGAACCTTATGTTAAGTACTAAGTGGCGTAAGTGATAAAAACGCATTTCTTTGGAAAATTATGTTTTATACTTCAATATAGTCTCCTTTTAGATGGATACACCAAGTCTGTTATGTGGATTTATTTCACATGTTCGTACACTTATCGATAAAGGCTGAACCAAATGAGCAAGTCATAAGATTAAATCCAAGCCTTTATCTGCTTTGACAGTTGAAGGCATGGAATGATGTTGTTATTGCTTCGTTTGGTTAGTCTCCTTTTCCGTTTTTGTTTTTTTGCTCTCTCTCGATCGTGTTTTTGTGGCCGCCGCACGTAGAAGCATCATTGAAGTTCAATTATACGAAAAATAGAAGTATTAAATAACAAATAGAAAATTGTAAATAAATTCTAAAATAAACATACATGTTTTTGTGGAAATTGTAAATAAATTCTAAAATAAACATACATTTTTTGGCGCCCAACGTGGGGCTCGAAGTTGACGGGTTGTCGTGTCATATTTTTGTGTGCAGTACCAGGTTCGTTGGCTGCAAAGTAAAATTTTTTCGTTGATCTCTAAACGTTGGATTTGGTTTGTATTTTATCACATATATAAGATACAAATTTAATAAATTGACATTTAACCAGCTTCGAGTTTATTAATAACTACGTTCAAAGTTGTAGATATGGCTGAATTGAGTGCACTAGTCATCAAACGTAAGGTGATAAAGACCAATGTTACTAGGATAAAGAATTTGTTATCATGTGAGATGTCACATGCGGAATTAGAATGCAGGTTAAGCTTAATCGAAGCTTATTTCAAACAGTTGTTAGCAATACAATCGGATATTGAAGCGTTGAACGACAAAGATAACGCTCGTGCAGAAATAGAAGAACTTTGCATTTTAGCGAAAGCAAAGGCTATTGAACTTTTAGGTGACGACTTTAATCGAAGTCGTGGAGAGTTAGCGTTACACATTCCAAGCAGAAGCTCGAACAATTTACCAAAACTCAAATTGCCAAAATTTACAGGAAAATACGCAGAGTATCAAAACTTTATATCATCTTTCAAGCAATTAGTTAACGAAGACAAGTCACTCTCAAACATAGAAAAGTTTAACCACTTGATTCAATGTCTTGAAGGACAAGCACTTGATACCATTCGTTCTTTTCAGGTTACGACAGAAAATTACGAAAAGGCTCTGAACAGATTAAAAGAACGGTATGATAATAAAACTTTAATATTTATGGAACATATTATAGATCTATATAGTTTGCCAGACGTACGCAAAGCGTCATCAATTATTTTGCGCAGTTTAGTTGATAGCGCATCAGCTATATTCAGTTCTCTCAAATCACTTGGAGACGACAAAGACATATGTGATGGAATGTTGATTCATTTAATATTGAATAAGTCCGATTCTGAAACGCAAAGACAATGGAAGGAAAAATTAGATTTATCAGTGTTACCTACGTGGATTGAATTTTCTCAACATTTGGAAAGAAGGTGTCAATTTTTAGAGTCAGTTAGCCCGGATACAATAGAGAATACAAAACCAAAGCAAAAAGGTTACGTTACCCTCCAAAATAACCGTTCGTCGTTTCATACACGCATCCGAGATAAAAATTGTGTATCATGTAAGAGCGGGGACCATTGGCTAAGTGGTTGCAAACGATTTAATGAAATGGATGTGTCGCGAAGATTTGACACTGTTAAAAAATTGGGTATTTGTATAAACTGTTTATCAGAAGGACACATCGTGGCTAAATGTCCATCAAAACATTCCTGCAAAATATGCAACAAACTACATCACACACTTTTACATCGCTCAGATATCTGTAGACAAAACATGATGCCTTCAACATCCAATAGAGTTGAATCAGCATCAATCAATGCACATATTAAAACTGTAGCACACAAGGTAATTTTGGCAACAGCAATTATTCTGGTAAGGGACTCGGTGGGTGCATTTAAAGTAGGAAGAGCATTGTTAGATTCATGTTCACAGGTGAACTTAATGACTGAATCCTTCGTTAATATGCTGAACTTACAGAAGAAAAAGACATCAGTAGAAGTTGTCGGTGTTGGGTGTATGTCCTCGAAATTAAAGTACGAGACTCAAACGACAATTCGATCGCGATTTAATGATTCAGAATTTGATTTGAACTTTCTCATTTCAAATCGCCTGTCTGGGTATCAGCCTGACTCAGCATTAGATATTCGCTCTTGGCAATTACCGTCGAAAATCAATTTAGCTGACGAGCACTTTCATAATTCCCAATCCATTGACATGTTAATAGGAGCTGATTGCTTCTTCGAAATGTTACGCAGTGGGCAATTAAGGTTGGGCCGTAATTTACCAATGTTACAAGAAACAGTTTTAGGTTGGATAGTGTCAGGACGGTATAATTCTTCGAAACAAGTTATTAATAAGTCATATCATATAACCAAAGTGGACACTGATATCGAATCAATCAATAAAAACTTAGAGTATCTGTGGTTATTACAAGACACAGCCAGTATACGTAAGAAGTGGAACGAAGAAGAGCAACTATGTGAAGATGCATTTGTAAAAACTACTACTACTTTACCAGATGGTAGAATTGAGGTTCAATTACCGTTTAAAGAATCGCCTTTATTACTCGGAGACTCGTACAATGTAGCATTAAAGCGTTTTCATTCGTTGGAAAGACGTTTATCCCACAATTGTGATTTAAAGTATCAATATACCAACTTTATGAAAGAGTATGAGCAGTTAAATCATATGACAGAAGTGCAAAACGTAAATTTGAAACAGCCTCATTATTTTATACCTCACCATTACGTACTCAAACCAAGTAGCACAACCACGAAATTACGAGTGGTGTTTGATGCATCATCAAGTACAACGAGTCAAAAATCATTAAACGATATTCTTCTGACAGGACCAACTATACAATCGGAATTATATTTGCATGTTATGCGTTTTCGATTGAAAAGATTCGCATTAAGTGGAGATATAACAAAAATGTACAGAATGATTCGAATACATCCTGACTGTCGTTCGTATCAGCAAATTTTATGGCGAGAGACTGAAGATAATCCGATTCGCGTGTTTCAGTTGAATACAGTAACCTACGGTTTATCCGCATCACCTTTCTTAGCGATAAGGAGTCTTCAATATATCGCGGAAAAATGGGAAACCGAATATCCAGTGGGTTCACATGTGCTAAAAAACCATTTCTACGTGGACGATATGTTAACGGGAGCTGATGACTTCCATGAACTACAAATAACAGAATACGAAGTTACGTCAATATTAAAAAAGGCTGGTATCGAAATTGCAAAAATACAGTCAATCGTTCATCACCAATAATAATGAATTAAAAGACTTAAATTTACATGAACCAGCAATTACAAGTACGCTTGGCATAAAATGGGATTCAAATCAGGACCAGTTTTTATTTTCGTATACTCCGAGCAAGACATACACGTCGTTAACCAAACGCTCAATTTTGTCGATCTCGTCGTCTATCTTCGATCCGATGGGATTGATTGCTCCCATAATTATTAAGTCACGAGTGTTATTGCAAGATTTATGGATTATGAAGATAGACTGGGATACAGTAGTTCCGCAACAAATTGGAATTAAATTCGAAAATTTCATCAACGACCTAAATAATTTGAAATCGATTAAAATACCTCGATATGTATTACAAACAGATATCATCAACATGCAACTACATGGATTTTGTGATGCTTCAATTCGAGCATATGGATGCTGTTTTTATGTGCGGGTTTGTAATCAACAAGGACATATTTCAGTAAATTTATTAACGGCACGAAGTCGGGTGGCTCCGGTAAAGAAAAGAACTCTACCTCAATTAGAACTTTGTGGAGCGCTTATACTAGCTCAACTATATAGCAAAATTGCGCCGATATTTAGCAATATACATTTCCAAACATTTCTATGGACAGATTCGACTGTCGTATTACACTGGTTGCAACACCATTCCTCCACATTAACAACGTTCGTGGGAAATCGAATTTCTGAAGTACAAGAACTTACTGCAACTTGTTCTTGGAGACATGTTCCGACGTCAATTAACCCCGCTGACGTAATATCACGAGGATGTTCAACTATCGAATTATTGAAATCCAACTGGTTATCAGGGCCAGCATTTCTAAATCAAGAGTATGAGGAATGGCCAGATTCATGTATAAGTAACACTCAATGCAAACGAGAAGTAGATGGTGCAATTCGGAAAATAGTTATAATATGTGAAACACCCACAAATCAAGTGCTACAATTCATAGATCGGACCAGCTCATATCTTAAAGTACTTCGTGTTATTGGTTGGTTACTTCGTGTGCGTAACCGAGTTAAACAAAGGGTTCCTGATCATCAACATAATTTCACTAGTGATGAGTTACGACATTCTTTACATTGCATCATCTGGATCATTCAAAGCGAACATTTCTCTAATGAAATTCATTGTATAAACAACAACGTGGAAATTAAGACTTCGTTGAAAACTCTTAGTCCCTTTATTCAAGAGGTGGATGGATTTCCATTGCTTCGTGTTGGTGGACGCCTTATGCATGCGAGTATTTCAGAAGAAAGAAAACACCCTTTTTTATTACCAAGACATTGTCATTTCGTTGAGACTTTGGCTAGACATCATCATATTGAAAATTATCATGCCGGGTCTAAGGCGTTAATTGCAATTTTACAACGATATTGGATCGTCAATGCCAGAGGATTAACTAGGAAGATCGTACATAATTGTATCAGCTGCATACGTTATAAACCAAAACTGTTAAGCCAGATAATGGGAGATTTGCCTGCGTCCCGTGTGACGCCAGGCAAACCATTTGAAAAATGCGGAATTGACTTCTGTGGGCCTATTTCTACTTATTTGAAAATTCGAGGAAAACAGCCCTATAAATGTTATATAGCAATTTTCGTGTGTTTCACAACTAAAGCCGTTCATATTGAAGCAGTAACAGATCTGTCATCAAATGCATTTATTGCAGCGCTAAAAAGATTCATTGGTCGCAAAGGACTACCTGCAGAAATTTATTGTGATAACGCTACGAATTTTGTAGGAGCCAATACAAAACTGGTTAAACTTAAACGAAGCTTTACTAGTGAAGCGTATAAAAATCATGTCATTAATTTCTGTTCAAATAAATCAATATCCTTTAACTTTATTCCACCTAGAGCACCACATTTTGGAGGTATCTGGGAGGCCGCCGTGAAGTCTGCAAAGGGGCACATGTATCGTACGCTGGTGAACAGCAAGTTAACATATGAAGAGCTCACTACCGTTCTCGTAGAAATCGAAGCAATCTTGAATTCCAGACCGATTTCACCTGTGTCGTGGGATGCGAATGACCTCGAAGCTTTGACACCAGGTCATTTTTTGATTGGGTGTCCCATGAACTGCATCAGTGAACCAAACATTAATCAAAATGTAGAAGTGTCATACCTCGAACGATGGCGGCGCATTAGTGCAGTGAAACAACAATTTTGGAGCAGGTGGTCAAACGAGTATCTCAACGAACTGATTCAGCGCAATCGATGGACTAAGGTTAGCAATAATTTACAGACTGGGACGCTTGTTTTGATTCATGAAGAAAACATGCCACCAATGGTATGGGTGACAGGTCGCGTAACAAAAACCATCCAGGGCAAGGATGGTAAAGTTCGTGTTGCCGATATCCAGACAAAAAAGGGGATCGTTCGTCGTCCAGTTCAAAAACTTGCTATTCTATGTGATCCTTGAAAGACTAATCTTTCAACGTCGGCGGAATGTTCGTACACTTATCGATA
>NW_024032645.1:0-9683 GCF_002237135.1 Teleopsis dalmanni
TTTTTATCTAGCTAGTAAGCTAAATATTGTAATTATAAATAAAGGAAATAGTCGATAACATAACAAAGTCATTACGTATTGAGTTTGCTACCACTGAATGAGTGGTATTATAAAAATCGTACCTAAGAATAGTGCAGGTGATGTACTATCACCTCTATTCTAAATCACATAGGAATAGAAGTTTTTTCCCAGTTCCTTTATTCTGAACCATATAGAAATTGGAATTTTGTTCCCTATTCCCAATTCCCTTATTCTGCATTAAATGGGAATGAAAGTTTTTCTTCTATGTTGCACAAAATTTCTCCCAAGCAAACTTCACACGACTTTTTTCCACAAATTAAAACGTTAACTATTGTTATTTAAAACAATTGAATAATAAAAGGAACTCAAACTCTAGAATGAATGGGATTTTTTGAATAAGTTTAATATAATTTTTTGTAATTATGCGCAGGTAAAACATTGCTTTTTCTTAATTGCAATATGTGCGCAATTATAATCTATTATTGCAGTTTATTAATTGAAGAACATTTTTATTCTCATTATAGAAATAAATGCGACTTTTGGAGATGAACTCAGATTTTAGTTAAAACATTAATAAACATTAATAACAGATATTTTATTTTGTTTTAATGTATGTAAAAAAAACGAATTTGTGGATATTTAAAAAATAAAATAAATAATTAAAATAAAAAAATAAGAGTTTCTTGATATTTACTTATAAAGTATTTAATATATATATTTTTGATATTTTGTGCCGTACACAAATAACGCAATTTTTAAGTTCAAATCAACATATGATGCCCAATTCTTTTCTTTCTTTTACTCATGTTGCCAAAGTTTAACAAAATAAATTTTAGATATTTGTTGTTCCCAAAGCAACTATCTCTCAAGCAATTTAGAATAAGGGAGTCCTATTCATGGGAATAGCGACGAAAGTGGGAGACTTATTCCTTGGGAGTATTTATAATAGGGGTGTATATGGATCATTCTTTTTCAAACTGGACGGATTTTGGAAAAATCTCGAAATTTCCGATTTGGCTGAAATTTTTTTATGAGCTCGTGTCATGATATAAGAAGACCCGTATCTCGGAAAAAAATTTTCTTAGGATATATGGACCCATTATGAGCTCGTGTCATGATATAAGAAGGCATATCTCGTCTCGTGTCATGATATATTCCCGTATCTCGGAAAAAAAATTGAGAATTGGCATTGTAGACCCATTTTCAAATGGCAATATCTCATGTTCTATAAATAGTAGGAACTTTACTGCGCTCAAAAGATAATTGATTGAATTTTTAAGAAATTGTTCAAAATATTAAAGTTGCTTATACTTAAGTACTAATATTACTTTTAGTTATAAAATTGTACAGATAATCCAAAAATTTCAAGACGATGGTGTCCTTAGAAGTACTTTTAAAAACAAATTTATTTTTCACATGACACCAAACATATAAACACGATTTTTCAGTAAAAAAAAAGGAATATGCCACACAAATTTTTCTCTTTTACTTTTTATTCAGATTAATCAATAATCTACTTAAAAAATAAACATTTCCAGTGTGATATTGCTTTTAGAAATAATTAAGAAAATTAATTAACAGGAGTCCTTCACGTTACTAATACGTACCATAACACCATTATTCAATTTTCCAAGAAAACCTATATTTTTTTTTCAATTTTTACTTAGTTCTGAATTAAGTTTATCAATAAATTCTACATAAAATATTAACATTTTGAATTAGTTTCGCATCATCTCTTTTTTTAAATTACGAATTTTAACATAATTAAACCACGTTATGAACTTTTTCCTTATATTGAAGATTAAAAAAATTAAATAGTTCCACATTAGCTGAACTACCTACATAACTGAAGCACATAATTACACCTACCGTGTTTGGGGAAGTGTTATTCAGCTATAGTTGAAAAAACACTTTGCACAGATCAGAAATATTATAGGAAATAAACTGTAACGAACTATAAGCAAAATATTTTTTAATGGTTTTAACATTGACTTTATTAACAGTCATTTCATTATTGATACATAATCCATATTTTAATGCGTCTTTAATTTATGTAGCTGTTTCGAATCGGTATTTAGTGTTATCTTCTTCTGCTTCGTAGACTCTTAATGTAGAGAAATGGCACACAATATTTGGCAAAGATTCCTTAGCCCAGTTAAATAATTCCTTCGGTGTTTCGAATGGATTATGTATTCATTGAAGACTAGCTCTTGCAGCATTCTTCTTTAAGGTACCAGCTAAGCCGTCGCATAGTCCTTTGCCGAGTGAAGTTGAGAAAGAGTGTCATTCTGCCTCCAAACCAAAGTCAGCTTTGTGATGAGTCAAATTAATGAAAATTTTTTTATTTTTATATTGTGAACCCGATCCATAAAAAAACTAAATACATTTTTTTATATTCGTTTTGTTCTCATGAACTTAATAGTATATTTTTTGGACAAATGCACGTCAATTAACTTGTAATTTAAACAGTCAGATATTCAGACAAAATTTTTTATTTGAAGTTTCTTATTTTCATCACGGTGGTCATCGTTATTGTTGAGGTTATCGTGAGGAATATTGAAAATTTTATAGACGTGATTAAAAAATACAGATGACGTGAAAATTATTTTTTCAATGAAAATACTTTTGAGAACAACAACGTCCTAAAAACTTTATTTTTATATAGAATTTAATGATAAAATCAATTCAGAAATAAGTAAAAATTTTTGTATAGTTTTACGTGGATAGTTGATTTAATAGTAGTATGGTACGTATGAGTAACGTGAAGGACGCCTGTTAATTAATTTTCTTAATTATTTCTAAAAGCAATATCACACTGGAAATGTTTATTTTTTAAGTAGATTATTGATTAATCTGAATAAAAAGTAAAAGAGAAAAGTTTGTGTGACATATTCCTTTTTTTTACTGAAAAATTGTGTATATATGTTTGGTGTGATGTTAAAAATAAAATTGTTTTTAAAAGTACTTCTAAAAACAATATCGATTGAAATCAAATTAATTGAAATCAAAAATATTATATAAGAATATTTGTAGTATATTTTTTGAAAATTCATTCAATGGAAATATGGTGGGCATGTGCTTGATGTGTTTTGTGTGGGAGAAAAAAAATTATTAAAAAATTTCAAAAAATAATGGTAAATAAAATATGGAAATTGGAAATTTTGGGTACATGTTGTGAAATTTTTTTTTTTTAATATAACGGTTAATATTAGTATTGAAATATTAACAATTTTAATTGTTTGAACAATATCTTAAAAGTTGAATTAATTATTTTTAAAACGCAGTAAATTTCAAAATATACTCAGTTATTGCACAGCTTTTTAATGAAATTCCAACAAATTTGAGAGCGAGAAATCACTGCAAACAAAAATATGCTCACTTTTTTTATAATGTGACATAGCAAACCACTCAGTATTTCTATATAAATAGAATTGACTTTCATTGGCTTAAAAATAATTGGAATTACAAAATATGTAACGCTTTGATTTATTTTCAAATAACACCAGCTTAGTAAATTTGTTTCAAATGCACATGGCGAGGCATCTTGAATTAGAGTAGCATAATAACGATCTCATATTACTATTCGAGTTTTAAATTTGTTGTTAAAAACAAAATTGAATGGTGGGGCAATTAACAGCTTCTAATAACATATGAATAAATGTAAAAAGAAAAATAAATCTGAGAAAAACGATATAACTTATAACAAAATTAGAATTTAATTAGTTGATAAATTAAAATAATTTTGTGTATGAAGAAGTAATTAACTGTTACAGCGGTAGTTTCTAATTGCACTCTCCTCACATCTTATAAATATGATTTTTCTTTAATTTTGCTTGGTATTAGTTGAAATAAGATATATTAAACTGGATATTAAGCATAGTACGTGCTCTAAAAGATATGTAAAATATATTCATATGTTATTTCCCAAAAAAACATGAAACATGTATGTATGCATGAGCATGAGTGCGAAAAATATGATTTCAAATCCTTTGGTTTAAACATCAATTCATCACTCATATATCAGACCAAAAGAAAAGTATGTTTTTTTTGCAATAAATTTTAATGGATGATTTTCTATTTCTGCAATTAGCACAAGAGATCGGCAAGATTGCATACAAAATTCAGTATGGAACACATTGCCCCACACTGGACTCACACGAGAGTATTGTTTGTAATTTTAGCTGTCATGTTTGTAAATTTAACTGCCGATTGTTGTTGCTTTCAACGCAAAATGAAAATTTTTGACTGTTAAAATTACAAACAAAACTCTCGTGCGAATCCAGTTTATGCCCAAATCATGTTTGCATACGAGACGAAATAAATGCACCATTCTTGAAAAGAAGTTAACTGATTTGCGCAGTACAAGACACCGAGCTTCTTTAAATATCAACGCACGATTTTCACTGATGTTTTGCACTATGTGCGATGGGCTGGTACCAAAAATTAAAATAATTCCAAAATCATTAAGTTGATTTTTTATTAGTATACTTGCTTTTGAAAAAGCAATAGAATAGTTAAAAACAGGTATCAAATTTCTTAATTCTTTAGAAATGGGTTAAAATATTGTAAAGATAAAAAATATATAACTTAATTACTTTAAAATCTTATATTTAAAGACATAGCTAAAGACATGATAACACTAAATTTGTTGGTTACTTAGTAGTGTGTTGCATGATGCAGTAGGACGCACGACATTACCCGTTCTGTAGTTGTTGTTAGCTGGCAAACATTTAAGAAATGCAACGAATATTGTAGTTAGCACCTTAATGTGAGCCATTCGCTGGATATCTTTGCTATGCTATGTTCTGTTGATTATTTAAGAAAGTTACGTAAATTCAAGAGAAGCTCTATGATCGCTTATATACGGTATTTCTTCAACATCTTTATAACACGTTTTTTGCTACAAACAAAAGATGCGTTTCCTCATTAAACAAGAGTAGTGGAATAAGTGTTATGTTAAAACTTAGATTAGTTTTGTTTCTTTAGCTTAAGCTTTAACGGTCCGTGCATCAGCAAATACGATTAAAATCAAATTTAATCAAATTTAACTACCTTAGATTTTTTATAAATAGTAAACCTGTTCTGTGCAGTCTCGTTGTGGTATAAGCTGTAAAGCGCTGGTTACACCAAAAAATATAAATAATTTTGAATTTAATTCGTCAAATTGTTGAATTTGTCAATAAAGTAATTTATTTAATGGTTAAATTTCTTTTATTTAGATTACTGTTCTCTAAATTTGAATATAAAATTTTACATTAATTAATTAATCAAAATATTTTAAGTATTATTAAACTATTGAGTTCTGTTTTTGCTCAAATAAATTTTTGAATATGAAATTTTTTTTTGCAAAAGGATTTTTGCTTTATAATTATACCACATAAAAAAGTATGCTTGAAAGTAGTTATTGCACTAACACATTTCAGATCATTGTTCATCTGTGCTTAAAAAAATACTACATGGTATATAACAATATATATATATGAAATATATATATTATTTATATAATATACGATTTATGAAATAGTAATAAATAAGTTTAATTTTTCCATTCAAAATAAGTAAATATTGTTTCGCCGTGCTGAACATTGTGTAGCCAGTGCTTTACAGTTTTTTAGTTTAGCAAAACGATCGTAGGCGGGATTAGCTATTAAGAAAGAAAATGACAGTTTAAAATTATTGTGTCTGTCTTTAGATGATAAACTGTTTAAATATAAAATGAATATACAATGAATGAGAGAACTTAAAAAAAATTAACTACAAGGAAAAATAATATACTGAACGTTGCCGGTTATTAATAAAAACTCACCTTTCGCACTGCCGCAAAGTCCACGACGCAATTATCCATAAAGATACCATAAAGACTAGGAGTACAGTTCCCGGACATATTGTCATTAATGTTTTTAAAACAAATCTGAAAAAAATTAATTGTACTCTAATAATTTTTGTTTGCTATTGGTTTGAGGAAAATAAAAAGGTCTTTAAAATTGCTTTGATATTAAATAAAACAATTATCTGTAAAAATTTCGAGAACATTATCAACGTTTACTTGATTTTATCTTCAAGTTAAGAATATCAAACTAATGGTACAATCTTTCAACTGAGACATTTTTTTCATAGAAATAACTCTTATTTTCTAAGGAGTATTTTAAGTTTTATTGTATAAAAAACAAATTAAAATTAACTATTAGACAAACAAAGAAACGATTGAAACCTGGGCCCAGTTGCACCAACACTTTTTACTTTGCACTTTGCAAAACTTATTTTATAACTTATAAGTGACTTTTTTTTGCAAAGTAAAAGTGAAAAGCGTTGCACCAAAGACTTAAGATGATTTACTTTGCACTTTGCAAATAAAGATTTCATTGCAGAGTCTGCATAAAATGCAAAGCAAAGCGTTGCACCAAAAAATTAGATCATTTTCATTTTGTATTGGTTTTTGAAAGCATTTCGTTTCTGTTTGTATATTTTTTTTTGTTTGTTTGATATTTTAATGCTATGAGTACATGATTTACGCATAGTATGTTTAAAATAAAAGTTTTTAAAATAATATTTTATTTTAATAATTTATAGTATTACAATTTGTAATATTTGTATAATTTTAGTACAATTATATGTTATATATTTATACAAAACACAAAATTTTTGTATATGATTTCTTTTATTGACATTGAATCGTAGATAAAGAAGTTGTGTATATCCATATATATTGTGTATATCCATTAAAAGCATTTTTATGCTTTTAATTTTTTTGCAGTTTGAAAAGTTATAAAAAAAGAATTTAAATGTAAAGAGTATGAGTATGAGTTGTTTTAACAACAATTATATTGAAAAACAAAGTTAACAAATATAATAAGTTGCTTTTATTTAAAAATTTAGTTGAAAATCTGTCATTATTATTTAATTTTAAAATATTATAAGTTATTAAAGTATTGTTAACTTGTCGCTGTGTATTATCCTAATACAAAAGAAACCTACGCATAAAGGGCCTAAATTACTGAATTTGTTTAAAACATTTCTCTCAATTTATACAAAATTACCTTAAATCTAACTTAACTAATTTTACTAATAACGTTAAAATAATATGTTGTCTGTTATCACTAATTTTAGTGGATTGTATTATTTTTAATAACATTTCAAAGAAGGTTCAAAAAACGACGGAAGTCGAGGCACTTGTGATTTTTTCTTCTATTGTCTTTAAAAATATATTTTTATTATCATAATTAGATACGGATAATTAGATATTTAAAAATGTTACAATCTTAGCTATTATATGATATTTTTTACCCATTTGAACGACAACAGACATAATAATAATAAACTGCTCATTATAATAAATAAGTGTTCATGCTTGAACAATAATTCACATAAAATATTTATATTGAACGTATTATAAAGTTTTTTTTAGAAACTTTTAAAAGTATTGTCCGGTAATATATCCCTTTAATTATTGCAACTAAATTTATTTCAAAAACAGCAATAATATTTGCTTAAACTAATTTACTATTTCTATTTTTTTAAAACTATTTTATTAATTTATTAACGATTTCTTTCATTTTACGCATTTTTACTTTTCTTTTGTGTAAAGCAATCATTTGCAAAATTTGCATGGTGAATTAATCATTTGCAATTTTTTTGTAAAGTTTTGCAGTTTACTTTTGCAAAGCGCAAAGTAAAAAGTATTGATGCAACAGAAAGTGCAAAGAAACCAGTTTCTTGTCAAATATTTCACTTTTCTTTTCATACTTTACTTTTCATTGAAAAGTACATTGGTGCAACCATTGAGTAAAAATATTAGAGTCACAATGCCATAGAAATGAATTTTTGTTCTAGGTATCTACAATGAGTATTGAATAGTCTTTGGTATCTATTATTATTAAATCACTCAAATTTCTGACGAGGTCGCTTCAGTCTTTTTTGCTTCATACCAAAGAAGATTTTGCAATATTCTCTGCTTCATAGGTTCAAGAAATATTTATATTTCTTTTTTGTGTTTTTTGCTCTTTTGCTCTTTGAGGTGTTGTTATTGCTTCCTTGAATTATAATGTAAGAAGTAAAAAGAATTATTCTCTATTTTATATTCATTCATGCCTACTTACTTTGTGTTTAAATATGAGCATATGGACATATTTTTGTATGTCATTTCGGGGGCAAGAGATATCAAAATTTTATTTGCAGCATTGAAACAATTTTTCATTATGATGGCTTTTGAAGAAAGAGTTATAATTGTTTTCGTAATTAATCGTTATTAAGTATGGATTTTCAATTTTATCACATTTACATAATATTTATATTGAATCTTAGCAAGTAATACAATCATAAGAATACATATGTATATAAAATATTTACCAACAATTGGTAAAACATTTTTTAAAAATAGTATGCTTTAGCTATGCTAAATTATATAGAAATCAATTAAGATGAATAAAAAAAACTAAAATTAAACCTTTGGTTTATATGACAGTTTAAATAATTAACGCTATTTCGCAAATATATGCGCTTCACAGATACTGAATAAGTATAAACGGAATATCAGTACAAGGGGTACAAGTGTATCGACTCGATAGTCGGATAATTGCCGATAAATAGAGATTTATTCAAATAACTGCATACTGCATATTTAAATAACGTGTTGGAGTAAATTAACGTAACGTAAACTGAAATTTCCTAGGGATTTTTTCCACTGCACTTATGTTAAAAGTTTTCAAATTTATTTATTTTTTTATTATAAACCTTGTAAAATGTTCCCAATGGTAATACCTAATTTACCCTACTCGAAATTCTGGTAAATACCAACATTCGCTGCCATACGGACATAATTAACTATCTTCCTCAATTTATCATCAATTACTCGAACTCGCATACGGTCAATTACATACAATTATTTTATTTTAGCTAATACTAATATAACATACATAGAACTGTTATTACACCTGATTAAAAAAAAAATTGAAATAGGTTTCATTTGCTTCAAATGTTCCTAAAATAAGATCAAAAAATATTCATATTCTTCCCAATAAAAGTACATATGTTTATAAATATACATTCATACACATACATATATATATGTATGTGTATGAGTTTTGTTTATGACGCGAATACACGCGTCTCGAGTGCGGTCCGCTAGTTCGGTATATATTTCCTGCAATTGAAGTGTTGTAACAACAAAAAGTTCTTAAATGCGGTGGAATATAATGTACTCACTTCGAGCGATAAAGAGCTGCAGCCGATAAGTGTTATTTTTTTAAAAAATTTCATTTTAAATTATTCAACTTTTTGAATTTACATATTTTGTTTTTATTTTTATTGAATTTGTTTGACTTTGTGCTCTTTTTTGTTTTGCAAAATAATTGCACACATATAAAATCAGCTGATAGAGACAGCAATTGAAATTATTAAACAGAAACATTACAAAGTGAATAAGTGTTACAAAACGATCAAATAATTAGATCAATTGTTACACAAAAACCTAAACAATCGTGTAATGTTGTACACTGATTTAGCAATTTAGCAGAATATTTTAGTTTAATTAGCAAATTTTAAATTTATTAGCAAATTTTAATTTTTACTTGAATTTGGAATTTTGAGCATTTGAAATTTACAGGTATTAAATTATTTTAATTTAATTAATTTAGGATACCCTTTTAATTTAATTAAATTTAATT
>NW_024032646.1:0-9683 GCF_002237135.1 Teleopsis dalmanni
TGAGTATCCCAACTAAAAAATTCATAAAAATACCAAATGTTTTCAAATAAAAATTCACAGAAATTTTTTAACAAGGATACTGAGAAAATAAAACGTGAACTTAATTTAAATTTTTATTATAACAATGATGTTTACATTGACAAGAACAACTGGCAATTAAAATCTGTAACTCACAAAACTTCAAATAATTATTATACGAGTACAATTCAACATTCATAGAAGTAATCGCATGTGGTCCGCACTGCTTCAGCTCCACAGTCACACAGCATTTGCTGTACGTGGCTTAACGGCGCTACGGAAAAGGCCGTTCGAAATTAGCCGGGCAGTAGCATTAAACATTGTAGAGCTACTGCTACTGACTGACACTCGATGCGGATTAGAGCGATTTCAACTAATAAAACTGTTGACCGTTTGTGCGAATATCAAACGATGCTAATAAAATAGCGCTCATCCAATGGAATTGCCCAGGTCGACACGGGCCATGAAGCCACCGAGACATGGCAGTGCGCTCCGCTTAGTTTTAGTTAAAATATTATTTAATGCAATAATTAATTATTCTTTTTATTATTGTTATTATTATGAAAATATATTTAATATTTAAGTATGAAGCGTTCGTTAGCTTGCATATGAGCAAATACAACTGTTAAACGCTGTTTAACACACATTTTAGCACTTTGTAATGCAGCAACCGAAAGTACTTGAAAATGTAATTAATTATTGCATTGCTTTTAAACAAAATAGTTTATAAAATATAATTTATTTAACTAAATTTATAAGCATTACCGCGCATAGATCGTTTATATACACATGCGGTGTACTTGAAGTTCATTATTTTTATTAGATTTGCGTTAATACTCAAGTAAGTCGATGGAGATATAAAAACAGCTAAACTGTATTAAATTAGCAGTTTTGCTAATATTTTTTTTCGAAAACAGTTTTAAAATTAATAACTTTTGTAAGTGGATTTTATGTCGACAGACAGAAAATTTTTATTATTAATTACTTAATATTGTTTTGAGATGCGCAAACCCACATCAAAATAATATAATTACTGAATAAACTCAATGCAAGCATTGCTATTTGATTCATATGTGGATAAAATATATGTAAAATGCTTTGTAGTGGAAACTCCTGTCCGCTCTTGGCAACAAAAACTGCTTCTGACCTTCATTCAAAAGTTAAGTTCCCTACTATTTGGCTCAAGACAGAAGTAACAGAAATTATCGATGGATGGATCGCTGAGCTGAGATCCAAATGAAAACCTAAATGCATACATTTAATGTATAACACATAAGCAAGAGATACGGACTGCTATCGGTCCCTCACTCACTGACGCTTTGAAAACTACAATATGTGATACTCACATATTGTATACTCAGATTTTCATTTTTATTTGCATTTTCAATATCGACTTCTAGCGACCATACAAAACATATACAATAATGTTGCAATAATCTACTAATTAATATTTTCATTATTTCAATTATGAGGTTTTATATCGTACGCCAATAGTAAATTTTTGGGCTGATCATACGACTGTTTCTGACATCGACATACATCTACTATCACTGGTAATTTAAAGAATCTGTTTGTTTAATTATCCGTATGCAGGTTTTGGACTAGCAGTGTTATAAAATTGAACACTGATAATGTTGAACTTTCGAATTTATATAACATATTTATATAAATAGGACTATATAGTATACAAGACAAAAGACAAGACTAAATTCTATGATATAAAAATAAATATTTAACAACTTTGTTAAAACTATTTCATGCAATAGAATGCTGCAGGTTATAGCTTTACTATATTAACAGTATCCACCCAATATGTGATGATTCACATTCACGATATCTACTTTCTTCTTCAAAGTTTTTCTTTTAAAAATATAGCAAACATAGCAGTAGATATTTTTGGTTTCTTGAAAAATGACAGAGGTACCTTGTCTCTTAACGTAGAACTTCTACATAACTGAAGCTGACAGGAATAATTCTTCAAAGTTCAAATTATTCACATCTGTTTCGTGTTTATAGAATACAGGAACAAGTTCAGTTTGAATTCTTAGAGAGAGACAGTGTACAATCCTGGTAGATTGTCTCTTTATAAAGCTTCTTTTGACGGTACGCAGATCTTAGTCTTCGAATAATTACGAAGCTTTTAAAGAATACATAAATTATTTAGTGAGATGGGTGAGACTCTGCAGAAACTTCCCAGCTATCAAAGAGTAAAAGTGCTCAGATGCACTAACTCGAAAAAGACTCAACATGAACTTGTATAAGTTCTGGAACAATAAACAACAAACTATACTAACAAAAGTCAAGGGCTCGCAGAATATACGTATTTAAGTTGAACACAGCGCTTCTCAGTATTACAATAGTATATAATATTTTATGTATATTATCTATTTATATATTATTTAAATGTTATATTATTTTTAATGTTATAATACGTTTTTTAATATTTTAATTACAATTCGTATTTATTATATTTTAAACGTTATTTTAACTGAACGAGAAAATTGTAAAAATTATTAGAAATGTGAGTACGTACGAGAGTTCATTTGTTTACTAGAAGTAAACAAATTTTGTAAAGAAACCTTCTAAGCATTTATTGCCCAATAATTAATTAGGTGTGCCTACTACTTGAAATGGTTTTTATGATTAATTTGAACTTCAGAATTCCCCGCTTCTATCAGATAGAATATGAGCATAATTTTAATTATCATTGAATCTCTGTGTAAGTTTTGGAGTTGATTCATCTATTTCAATGAAATGAACTCAATGAGAAGGTAAGTTCGGATTTTATGCAAGACGAGTATTAGATATATTAATTTAAAACTTTTATGTAGATATATATATCGTATATAAAACAACTAGAAAATCAAACAAAACTCATGTGAATAACCTGCAAAATTTTAGGGTGTTTTTAATTTAATTTAGTGATTGAATCTTTTTTAATGACAAATTTTTATTTTTGTTAAGAACAATTTCGCACAATTGCAAAATATCAGGAAATTCTTTTCAAAGACGTGAGATTATATTTCTAGAAGTCTTTTTGTTATTGATATATATATGTATATATAAATAAATCATAATGTCTGCAAATTTGTAGATGAAGGATTCCCCTCTATGATGTGAGTGCTTTAAACCAGTGTGCAGTATAAGATATTTAACTATTTTATAAGAAAACAACTGTTACTCCGCCTCCTACTAAAATAAATAATGAATTGAATTTATAATTTAATTAACAAATACGTAACGAACGATTTAAACATTTGTATTATTAGTTTTAATTTTTAGGTTGATTTAAATGTGTGTTTGTTTAGAGCGGTTAAAGTCAAATTGTTAATATTGTAGGATTCTGTAGAATTATTAATTGATGTGTTATATGATTTATATATTATAATTTATTATATTTTAATCTATTGTAAATCATATTGTATAATTAAATTATTATAATTAATATATTATATAATTCATATATATATATAATATTTTATATGGTTAATATATGGTTAATTAATTTATCTAACTAACCCTGTATAAGATGTAATCAAACCAACGGTTCTAAGTCTTGTTTTATAGCCTTTTGTTTTTTGCGCTCGAGATGAGCAAATTTTATTGTTATATTTTTTGGCTACAAGTAAACTCCGTTGGTTTGATTCTGTCTCTTGTTTTTCGATCGCGAACGTGTCAACACACGGGTACACATAAAAAAGTGATTAAACAATCAATAACCGAAATTGTATAAATTCAATTGTATAAATTAAATGAAATCAAACCCCAATTATAACACGTTTATAATTTACATTGTGTTAAAGAAATTGAAATAAAGATCATAAAACCTAATTATAAAAACGCTTATAATTTACATTGGCGACCGTGACAGGACTTTTTGCAATTTTAATAGTGGTTATTAATCTCCAATTTGTTAAAAAATCTAAATATTACCCACGTGTGGTAATCATTTTTTTTTATTAAGTTTGTAATCATTAGTGTACGCGTGTGTGCATTTCTTCCACACGGCTATTCTGTGGACTGTCGAACGTATATACTATTGTGCAATTGGTGGTTCTCGGTTTAGGTCCGCTAACCTCAAACCAGAACCTCGTGTCCGCATCAAGATCGCGCTCGACATTACAACAACAAGATACCTTTACTTGTTGATTGTACATACTTTCGCTGTTATTGTTTTTGGTTAATTTGTAACCATTAAAGTGCGCGTGTGAATATTTCTTCTAACCAGTTATATAGCTAACGCGTGCTAACCATTATAATATATCGTACATCTATATATATATTACCTATGTACTATCGTACGTATATACTCTTGTGCAATTGGTGGTTCTCGGTTTAGGTCCGCTAACCTCAAATCAGAACCTCGTGTCCGCATCAAGGTCGTGCTCGACATTTAAAATAACAACAACAAGCTATCTTTACTTGTTGATTGTACATACTTTCGCTTTTATTGTTTTTGGATAATTTGTAACCATTAATGTGCGCGTGTGAATACTTTTTCTAACCAGCTATATAGCTAACGTGTGCTAACCATTATAATATATCGTACATCTATATATATATTACATATGTACTATCGTACGTATATACTCTTGTGCAATTGGTGGTTCTCGGTTTAGGTCCGCTAACCTCAAAATAGAATCTCGTGTCCGCATCAAGGTCGTGCTCGACAGTTAAAATAACAACAACAAGCTATCTTTACTTGTTGATTGTACATACTTTCGCTTTTATTGTATTTGGTTAATTTGTAACCATAATGTGCTCGTGTGAGTATTGCTCCTAAACGGTTATATATCTAAAGTGTGCTAACTTTAATAATATCGTACATCTGTACATATATACTATATACTATCGTACGTGTGTACTATTGTGCATTCTATGGTTCTCGGCTTAGGTTCTGCTAAGCGCCAAATAGAACCTCGTGTCCGCATCAAGGTCACGCTGAACAATTACAACAACAACAACAAGTAAACTTACTTGTTGATTACTGGTTAATATTTGCTTCCAATCAGTAAGTGTGCGGGTCGTCAACGTCGCGTCTGACAACAACCACCGTAAGAGCAGTTCAATTTCGGAAAGCTCACTGTTGCTATTGTGACTTTTCGACTTCGTCAAATCCTTTGCTGTTCTCAAGTATCTACAACTGTTTCAATGGCAACGGCAGAGCCAACCACTACGGCAGAACTGTCAGAACTAAAACAACAGCGAGCCTCGACGAAAGCGAGTATTTCAAGAATCAAGGCGTTCGTCAAGGGAAAGAGTAATTCGCTCTCACAACCAGAACTGAAATGTCGACTAGGTATTTTAGAATCATATTTTAAACAAATCTTAGCTTTTCAGACGTTGATCGAGAAATTAGATGCAACTGACTCAGCTAGAGATGAATTAGAAGACCTATACGTTTCCACCAAAGTATTAATCATGTCTCAACTGCAGGAAGAGGCCCACAATGCATCAGTGCTAGACGTAACAGCAATGATGCCCACCTCAAGTAAAAAAATTACCACTGTTAAAATTACCTACATTCAGTGGTAAGTACTCGGATTATAACAATTTTATTAATTCGTTTCTCCAAATCATAGATCGCGAAATATACCTCACAAATATTGAAAAATTTAATCACTTACTGAATTGCCTTACTGGTCAAGCTCTAGAGACAGTACAGGCATTTCCTATTTCGAATGAAAACTATCCAAAGGCTCTGGAGAGGCTTAAATCGCGCTATGACAATAATAGCCTAATCTTCGCCGAAAATATCGCGACACTATTTGATCTACCAGCAGTATCGGGTCAGTCAAGCCAACAACTTCGTAGTCTGGTAAACAATGCATCCGCTTTGTATGGTTCACTCTGTTCGCTAGGTACAGAGAAACAAATATGTGAGGCTCTACTTATCTCGCTAATCATGCAAAAAACGGACGCAATTACACGTAGGAAATGGAATGAATCGCGTAACTTTGACACATTACCCAGTTGGGAAGATTGCTCAAAATTGTTGGATAGACACTGCCAGTTTCTCGAATCACTTGACAGTGGAAACGGCAATCAGTCATCATCACAACGTAAACCTAATAGTCTTAACTCCAAGACTAACAGACGCTCAAAACAATACGCATTTGTTGCATCTACATCTAGCAATTCTTGCTCATTTTGTTCTAGCAATGAACACCTAATACAGAATTGTCATCGTTTTAAGGCACTGGAGGTGGTTCAAAGATTTGAAAAGGTGAAGAGCCTAAAACTCTGCATAAACTGCTTATCGCCACGCCATCATGTGGTTAATTGTACATCAACGTTTAAATGTAAGGTTTGCGCAAAGCCACATCACACTCTCTTGCATCATTCGCAATTGCCAACGAATATTAAGAGCGCGGGATCATCACGACGCACAGAACACGCTGCTATGCCCAACGACAACGTTGCCAGCCATTCCCATCTTAATATGTCATCGGCCGAGCAAATAATTCTTGCCACGGCATTGGTTTTAGTGAAGGATTCATCGGGAAGTTATCAAGTGGGTAGAGCCTTACTTGATTCATGCTCTCAGGTCAACTTCATAACGGAGGAGTTTTCAAAGAAGCTTAGTTTAGCAAAACATAAACATCGGTTGCATGTTTCCAGTATTGGTAGTTCGTTGACCAACATTAAGTATCAGACGCTCACATCAATCAAATCTCGTCATTCAAATTTTGAACTTGCTTTAAACTTTGGTATTACGAATCACATCGCATATCAACCAAGTTCTGAAATCGATATATCGTCGTGGAAGGTTCCACCAAATACACCTCTCGCCGATGAGCAATTCTTTAAATCCAAGCGCGTTGATCTTTTGCTTGGAGCTGAAAGTTTCTTTGATATTTTGTCTGTCGGTCAAATCAAACTAGGTGAAAATCTTCCAGTACTTCAAAAAACACTATTAGGATGGATTGTATCTGGCAAGTACAAGGGTCAGCCATTTGCATCACCAGCAGCAAAATGCCTATTATCAGTTGAAGATACAGTCTCCGATCAATTAGAAATGATGTGGAAGATAGAGGAAGTGCAATCGGCTTCAAAATCATGGTCACCAGCACATGTTGCGTGTGAGTCATTATATCGTGAAACGGTTCACCAAAATGCGATGGGAAGAATTGTCGTTCGGTTACCATTCAAAGATTCACCAGATTGTCTTGGTTTGACACACAATATCGCCTTGCGCCGTTTTTATTCTGTAGAACGGCGATTGTCATCTAATCGTGCACTGAAGCAAGACTATCAAGAATTCATGAAACAATATCGAGAGCTCGGACACATGACGCGTGTTGAGACTCCGAAAACCAACGAACCTCATTATTATATCCCTCATCATTGTGTTTTAAAACCGTCGAGCACTTCGACCAAGCTGAGGGTGGTTTTTGATGCGTCATGTTCAACAACTTCGCAACGTTCATTAAATGATATTCTACTGGTCGGCCCGACAATTCAGCCGGAGTTATACTTGTTGCTACTTCAATTTCGTTTGCACCGATATGCCTTGACGGCTGACATTGTTAAGATGTACCGACAGATACTGATAGATGAACCAGATCGAAAATTCCAATATATTTTTTGGCGAGATACGGAGTCCGATCCTGTTAGTACTTACGAGTTGAATACAGTCACTTATGGTACTGCATCAGCACCTTTCCTAGCAACCAGGAGTTTGCAGTATTTGGCGGACAAATTTGAAACACAATACCCAATAGGCGCTGCACTCATTAAATCATCGTTCTTTGTCGACGACTTCTTAGGTGGAGCAGATTCCATTGATCAACTCACCAATATCAGACATCAGTTAACGGCCATTCTACAGAAGGGTTGCTTCGATCTTGACAAATGGCATTCAAACCATCATGACTTCATCAGCGATACTACAACAAAGAGTTTGAATCTTGATACAGATACAGTCACCAGCGCTCTAGGCATCAAGTGGCACCAAATGCAAGATGTTTTCCTATTTTCGTTTAATGCGCAACCAGGTCATATTGTAACAAAACGCACCATCTTATCCCTTGCGTCTTCATTATTCGACCCGCTTGGATTACTAGCACCGATCATACTCGTAGCCAAAATTATGATGCAAGAATTGTGGCTTTTGCGTGTGGACTGGGACGAGTCAGTCCCTCAAAATCTTCACTCAGCTTGGAAAACATTTATTCAAGATCTTACAACGCTTTCATCGGTTAAGGTGCCGAGATACTGCCTATTCATAAACTATCAACAGGTTGATGTACACGGTTTCTGTGACGCTTCAATACGCGCATATGGTTGCTGTATATTTCTCCGATCACAAAACACATCAGGTAAGGTGACGGTCAGGCTATTCACTGCAAAATCCCGTGTGGCACCTATAAAGCGGAAGTCGCTACCTAAACTAGAACTCTGTGGTGCCTTACTTCTTGCCAAACTGTATCAGAAGGTCCAACCAATATTTGCGCAATTTAAGGGTGAAACGTTTTTTTGGACTGATTCACAGATTGTATTACATTGGTTGAAGCAGCACTCATCAACCCTGTCTGCATTCGTTGGCAATCGAGTAGCGGAAATTCAAGATATTACCGCAAATGGGCAATGGAGACACGTTCCTACCCAATCCAACCCGGCAGATGTTGTGTCGCGCGGCTGTAACATCCGCCAATTATCAGAGTCTTGTTGGTTTACGGGGCCGGAATTTTTGTTACTCGCTGATAAATACTGGCCGCATTTGAAATGTCACAACCTGGATATGGAAGAAGTCAATAAAGAGACGCGAAAGGTTGTATTCGTTAACACAAATGAAGACAACTACGTATTACAGGTATTGTCAAGATATAGTTCATACACTAAGATGCTACGAGTAATAGCGCAGGTACAGCGTTTTTATCATGTAACCAAGAATAAATTGAAGAACGGAGAATGTACCCTCCAACCTATTCAGCTACAAAAGGCATTGCACTGTATTATTTGGGTCATCCAACAGCAATTCTTCGAAATTGATATACAACGCCTACAACGAGGGAACCCAGCCGAAGGTACATTAAAGCATCTAAATCCCTTCCTGGACAATGTATTCGGTTATCAATTACTAAAGGTGGGAGGTCGCCTCGAGCTGAGTGACATCTCAGTAGGCCAACGTCACCCTATTTTGTTGCCGAAGGGCTGTTATTTTGTGGAACTTTATGTTCGGCATATACACTTGTGCAACTATCATGCAGGCGCAAAAGCACTAATTGCCCTTACTCGACTAAACTTCTGGATAATTAATATTCGAGAAATTGCATGCCGAGTCGTGCACTCGTGTATTCACTGCGTGCGTTATAAACCCAAACTACTTAATCAAATGATGGGTAATCTCCCAATCGAACGCCTCACTCCAAGCCGTCCATTCGCGCGTACTGCGGTAGATTTTTGCGGTCCGATATTAACGTATCTCCGAATTCGGGGACGGGTTCCATATAAGACCTATATAGCCGTGTTCGTTTGTTTGTCTACAAAGGCAGCTCATCTAGAAGCCGTGTCAGACTTATCTACGGAGGCATTTATTGCAGCACTGAAAAGGTTAATCGGTAGACGAGGGTTACCATCAGACATCTATTGCGATAACGCCACAAACTTCGTTGGGGCTAACAACAAACTAGCAGAGTTAAAAAGGATGTTTTTCGAGAAGT
>NW_024032647.1:0-9679 GCF_002237135.1 Teleopsis dalmanni
TAAAAATTAAAGGTTATTATTTAATTTAATTATTTTCTTATTATTATTATCTAATTATTATTTATTATTTAATTTACTAATTATTTGATTCTATTATCTAATTGAAACTATAAACATTTTTTCTATTACGGTTTCGAAAATTAGTAAACTACAATAACAAAAATTATTGTAATATTATTTTAATCGAATTTTTTTGGCTGGCAATATTTTTGATTGAATTTTTGGCTGGCCATACAGCTGTTTCGACTAACACCAAATACCCACTAACAGAGGTCTTAGAATTATTTCCTATATTTAGTTATTCGTTAACTAAAATTACTTGAAGTATTTGAAATTAAATGAAACTATGAAACTATTAAACTATACTATTGGCTATTTATTCCTTCCAACAATGATGCAGAAGTCCAATGCAATAGATGTTGCTAATAGCTACCGTTTGATCTCATTAGCGAGGCCTCATTAGATAAGACTTTTTCAGCTTTTACGTAAACGCCTACTTAAGCATAGAAACTTAATGAAGTCCTCTTTACAAAACGCTGGTTAAATCTCTCATAATCTCAATTTCGGTGTAGAGACACTTCAATGTCGGAATGGGTCTCAGTAAAAAGGAAATAGAAACTGAGGAAATTTGTGCATTATTGATTTTCCTCATCATTTTAGTGCTTGATTTAGTTTAAATATGTTAGGAACTTAGTTTATAGAGGATCTTATGTTTATTCACTGTAAAAGCTATATTTCTAAAGTATCTTAGGTTATATTTAAGGTTAGAAACGATATTATGCTCTTCGATTTCTATATGATAACATAAGAAATCCATTCATCACAGAGTGTGAATAAAAATAAAATCATTAAAAATATCAAGAACAAAATTATCTATTATAGTAATAATATTATATATACATTTAATTTTTAGCTTTCCTCTGAATTTCAAGGAAATTGCTTTTTGTCAGCTTAAATTTTATTTTAAACCTGTTGTGAATCGTATTTTTTGATAACTCTTTAATTCGAGTTCCCTATAATTAACAGCAAACGGTACTTGTCCAATACTTTTCATCTGAGTTTCATTAAATCAGACTTTCATTAATTAAAGTTGAAAGTGTAGAATTTTAAGAGATTTAATGGTACTTAAGTGTAGTTTAGTGTAAGAAAGCCACCAAAGCTTCCTCGCTGGGCAGTGTAATAAATCTCAAAGACCGTAATGTGACATTGATTATTCTAACAATAGTTCCCTTTCATAAACTATTTCTTCTATTCAAATTCAGTTTTTGTGTTCATATAATATCTTTAACAATTTTCAACCACAAAAGATACAATTTAACATTCTACTCGTTATGTTCACTAACTTTCTTACACTTGTTTTCTTACAAGTGTTTTCTTATAAAATTCTTATTTAAATTAACTTTAACTTTTAAATCTAAGTAAAAATTTTTCTAAATTTAATTCGACACTATGTTTCCTTGAATTTCTATATCCTTTGTTCAGTAAATAATTTTTATTAATTTGTTGCTCATTAGTGAGATTTTTATCATTTGCAACAAATTTTAGATGCGGGTCGAAAGGCAATGTCCATACAAAGGAATTCGTACCCATTTGTCTATTGACAGTTTTGTTCCTTTTTTGCAGCTGGTAAATATCTACTTAAGGCTTATTTAAATTCAGGCAACGTGTGAACTTTATTTGTTATTCCTTCCCCCCTTTGAGGCTGATGTGCTTGCAATGGAAGTCTAAGTTAACACTTCGTATATCTTTGAAGAATGTTGTTTATGTTGGTGTCAAGCATTTACTGCCGCTAATAGATATGCACAGACATGACTTCCACATAATCCGTGAAATTATGCAAATTTAAGTTTAAAGAGGCGTTTTGAGATACTACAAATATTTAAGTGGGTTTAATATTTTCTAAATGATATGAAGAATTTAATAATGGCATTGTCTTGGGCATCAAATTTTTGCCAATAAAAAAATTTAATTAAAACATACATATGTGGGATTTAAATATTTTTTAAGGAAAAATACTATATGCTTTTAGTGTAGTGTAGTGTACTCTAAGTTTAATAATGCATTTCGCTTACTGAGAATAGGAGAAGACAATATTACTACTGATATAAAAGAAAGATGATGCCCACTTGTTTTCATATCTAATACTGAATTAAGATATAAAATATTCATTTATGTAGACGATATCCATTTGCTGCATAAAAAGCAACAGTCTCTAAAATAATAGTATTTTTCTGATGATTCGAAGTAAATTACAGTAGATCTGTACAGATCTGAAGACAACTGAAAGTGGAAAAAATCAAAAACCATTTACTGTACATTATATCCTTTTTCGAAATTGAAACGATTTTAAGATTCAAAGCCCGCTACAAATAAATGAATTGGTATAGTAAACAATGGTTTAAGAAAAATAGTTTTATATAGCTGGAGAAGGGAGATTATGAACAGGAAACAAAGAAGAGGATTATTTGAAGAAGTATTTGTCCAAACTCTTGTGCTATGAAAAAAATAAATAATGTATACTTGAAATGGTCCTCTAACACATTACAAGACATATTGAAATATTGAATTTCAATGGATTTAAAATGATTCTTTATAGAAACTTATTTCTTCTTTCTATATTGATTATTTACTTAAGTAAATATCCTTCTCCTTAAATATTCTAAAGGGTGTTTCATTTAGTCCCATCTGTTTATCAGATTTTTGATTTGAACATTTATTGAATCATATACCATATTTTCTTATATAAGTTATTTACTCAGGTACAAATTATCGCATGTAAAGATTGATAGTGCCTCTATAGTGAAAAATACTATTACGTCCAATTATTTTTAATAAATCGCAGTTTTGAAGCAAGTATATATATATATAAGATATATATAAGTATATATCTGTGCACCTCTAAGTCGATAAGGCCTCTTTAATGAGTTCAGAGTGTTTCTTTAAGTATAATATCCTCAATGAATGTTGATTTAAACCTTTATCGTATTATATATCTTCTTTCTATATAAGTTATTTACTTAAGTACATGTCATCGTATATAAAGATTGATAGTGCCTCTTTAATGGATATTCTTTAAGTCGAGTTTTTTTAATAAATTGAAGTTTTGAACCTACTTTATGGAATTTTATTTCTTTTACCGACATAAGATGTCTGTTCAAATATATATCCTTGCACCTCTAAGCCGATAGTGCATCTGTAATGAATTCAGAGTGTTTATTTAAGTATAATATCCTCAATAAATTGTTGGTTGGTTGGTTGCAGTGGCAGGTCATAAGATAACTTCAAATGTACCTCAATTAGCGATTTTTCGCCGTTTTGTTACCACATTCTCGCAAGAACCCTAGTATAGAAGAGTAGAGACTAAATCCATCCCACTGAATTTAGGTAATTTAATAGGTCTTTCATCTTCACCATTGAGCAGTCTGATAAACTATCACAAAAGTATTTTCCTAAGAACCTATATCTTCTGGATGTTAGAGCTGGGCATTCACAGCGAAAATGTATTATTGTTTCTTTCTCCTGCGGGTTTCTACAACTTCTGCAGTGAGAGTTATAGGGAATACGCAGTTTCTCTGCGTGAGTTCCTATACACCAATGACCAGTAAGAACTGCAATAAGCCTTGCAGTGTTTACGCGATCTCTTTTAATCAGTTCCAGGGATTTATTTTTATTATAGATGGGCCACGTTAACCTGGAAGTTGCACATGACCTCAATAAATTGTAGTTTTGAACTTTATTGAATCTAAATTCTTTTTTCAATATTAGAGTTTTACTTAAGTATATATTCTTGTAATTCAAAGTCGATAGTATCCCTTTAATGGAGTCAAGTTATTTAAAGTTGAAGTTAAATTTTTCCAGTATATTATAGTTTTGAATGTACTTTATCGATCTACTTTAAGTTTAATTTCCTTAGAATCCACCATGCTTCTCGGACGTGTTTAGGGGTCTCATTTTTTTTTATAAATGTCTTTTGATGAGAAATTTTTTTTTAATTGAAGTAAATTGCTTATGTTTTACATATTTAGAGCTAAATTACATTCAGTTCTTAAAACGTAGAAAATTGCCACCTGCTTTGTGATGGACTATTACTAAAATATTTTAATATAAAAATTGCGGTTTTTTTCATTTGAATTTTTTTTCTTCCACTCAGAAACTTGCTCGTAATGACAACTCACACATGGCGCATGATTTATTAAGTTGCATTTTGCACTTTTTCTAGTTACTTTTGACTCTAAAATGACGAAGTGAGAAGCACTTTAACATGAAAATTACTAATTTTCAACCCTTGGAAAGCATTTCACACGACGCTTTGTATTTGCACCATACATTAAGAAATGAAGAAATGAACTGCAAACAAGCCAGACAAATATCGATTTTGCTACTGCATAAATCATAATTTCGCTTTTGCTCCATTAACCTAAATTGTTGCAATGCAAAAATTACTCATATTTACACATTGTTCTTTTAGATACATATCTACAAGGCACATACTTACATTGGCGAAATTTCACTTGACAAATTAACTAAGCAAATATTTAAAAATTCTAACAAAGGAAAAATTTTTGACCGCCACTAAAGCACCAAATGCTACAATTAAATTGATTTATCTGCTCGAGCAAGTGAACCTCTTTCTTTCCGAATGGCCATATAGGATGAAATTTATGATTTTTTCATTCCTGTATTAAAGACTTAGGCTTTGTTGTGTGTCGTTAGCCTTGATAGGGTTGACATTGCTATGGGCACCATTAAACCGTAAAATAATAAATATCTCTGTGCGACATTTTCATTTTTCACTTTCAAAACACAAACTCAAAACGAGCTGCAGAATGAAAACGATAACAACAATAATAATAATAAAATTGTCCATTTGTATAAACCAGGACATTAGCTGCAGTGTGTCGCCATTTTTTGCTGCCTGCCTTAAACGCCATTTTTATTCTATGTGAGCGCACGTGTGTAAGTGTGTTAGTTAGTATGTGTATGTGTGTGAGTTGTGTATTTGCCATATCGAATTGTAGAAAATGCTTTAATCGTGCCATGTTGGTAATACTCTTTTATTATTTAACGTTTGGTGCTGCAATGAAGCATTTACATTCCACCAGTTCTGGTACTAATGTGGGGTTAGATTGAGGTCGAAACTTTGCAGATAGTGTGGAGCTTATTTTAGTGTTCCTTGCTCTCTATTGTGCTAGCAGGAAGGGGGTACTTATTGTTTTATAGTGAGATATAGAGCGATAATGGCAGAGGCAATTGTATACGTGGAACTTGTAGCTTACGAGCGATGCGTGTCAGCTTTAATTCGAAAATGATACATTGACCTTTTAACACATACTTTTAGGCAGAAATTGAAGTTTTATTTCTCAATTTCAATTTAATTTGCATTAAGTTAGTTTTACTAAGGACTTACCTAGTTTTTATTTAATTTATTTTAAATGATATATAGGTCGTGTGCGAATTCGAGTAAATTGATGGTAAATTGAGGGAAATAGTAAATTATGTCGGTATGGCAGCGAATGTTGTTATTTACCAGAATTTCGAGTAGGGTAAATTAGATCAAAAATTAAGTAAATTAAGTAAATTAAACATTGTGAAAATTTTATAAGATGTTTAATAAATAAATAAATAAATTTGAACACCGTATGAAATTTACTTTACCTCAATTTAGACGAACTCGCACTCATCCATAATATATAACTTAGAATTTAAGAATTAAATTATTTATTAAATTATTAAGAATTATTAAATTAATTTTATTTTTCTAAATTTTTTAATTACAGTTTTTGAATGCCAAATTGGAATATTTGAGAAAGAAAAGGTAAGACAATATTTCGAAACTAGCCAAAATGTATATTATTATTAAATTTATTATTAAACTAAATTTTATTATTAAATAACAAAAACGATATATAAGCAACTGACAGTTCTGATTGGCAACATGTAGACAATAGATTGTTTTTTTTTGTAACTTTATTTTTTAATAATTACATTGGTTTTTGTTGTATGTAAGAATAACGCAAGCCACTATGTGGTGAAAATAATGTATGGAACAGTTCTCACTCTTAGTTATTCTCTCTTAGTTATTTTTAGTTAGTGTATACATAATCAGTCTGAATATTACTCGTATACAAAAATATAAAAATATTGTCCATGACTTTAAAGCATCTTCCAAAACTTTTTCTCATAAACCTAGAGAGCACGATCAAAAAAAAACACTAATATAGGGCGACCATCGAATATTAAAAGCGTCCACATCACTAAATCAACTATTATCAATTCGAAAATTATAGTAGTTTGAAATTAATTACAGTTCTAATGGGTCACCTTGTATATTTACACATGCATGCATATCTAAAATTAATCAAATAATATATTACTTAACTGATATTAAATTTTATTCGTTTAGCTTACAGTTTAAAAGCTTCTATACTTCTAGTATTGCAAAATTTATATTCTGCAAAGTAAAGTATTATTTAAATTTTTATTTCAAATTTCATCTTGTCTTTATTAAGAAATATAATAAATCACTGAATTTCAATTACAACAGTACAATATAAATAATATGCACATACAGTACAGTTGCTTCAAATATATTTTGTACTTGTTCCTACTACAGCAAGGATGTATAAAATATTCTGTACAATGCACAATGGTCGAGTTTAAATGATTTATCACTGCAATTAACTTTATATTACAGTTTTCTATATATTGTATCGTAGGGTGTCAGTTTAAAAAATATGTCTACATAAGCTTGTTAGAATAAAGAAGTGGTTAGCAAACACATACGTGTGTCCTTTTGTAAGGATTTAACATTTTCATTAAAATATTTTAACCCAGCTGGCATTAAATATTTATATAAATGAAATGATATTCCATTGTGATGTATACAACTCATGTTTTTTTCTCATGTTTTACTATATTGTGACAATACCAATTTTTTTTAAATCAAATATATTTTAATTAAATTTTATTATTTAAATATATTATATAGTAATCTATATTTAAATTTATTTCCCAAAATTATATGATTTTTATTTAAATTTTTATTGCCGACTGGGATTACTAACTTTAGCAGATAAAAAATTATGGCACAGTTTCAGGCGCCAGTTTATAAATTTGAAATTTGTGCAAGCATATGGCATTTTACTGCCACAGGCTACAGGACGCACACATGTGCACTGTTGCATTTTCTATGCACAGAAACTAGAGAGAGAATGAAAATATCCTACAACTCAAATTACTTCACTTCATTTCAATATACTCTACTCTGCTCTGCTCTACGTCAGTCCTTAAACATGTCATAGTAAGTGTAATTTTTAATAAACTTTTTGTGTTTCTTATTAAGTCGTAAAAGTCTGCTAATAAATTTTATATGCGTTTACAGCTCGTTAAGCAATTTTTGGTAAGCAAGCATTCGTACGAAATGTGGTAAAATGCAGTTTTTGTTATATTGCACATATGTTTTAATAAGAAATGAAATTTTAAAATTTTTACTAAAAACTTTTCAACTTCTTCAGGGCTTCAAATTTCAAGTTTCAAGTTTTAAGTTTTTGTTGAAAATTTCTTATATCGTGTTGTGTTTTTGTTTTTGTTTTTGTTTGGTTTTGTTTGCGTACATGCAACATGTCAAGGTAAACAAAATAACAAAATGCTAATTTGCATTTTACATTGCATATGCATAGGCGTCGAAAAGACGTACACATATTTGACATAAACGTTGAAGATAGTCGTACTCGTAGTACTGCATACCGTGGCAAAGTGCCTGCCATTGTTACGTATGCAAATGAGAACGTAGAAAATAGAGCAGTAAATAAGTTCTGTAATGAATGCATAAATTTAAATATTTATTAAGAATTATTTACTTAATTTGCTTTCTTGTTATTTACCCCAAAAAGTTGTTGAAGTTTCTGCTTAACTTTTAGATTTTTCTTTTTTTGACAAATATGTGCAGCAATATACGAGCTAAGATATATGGCTGTCTAGCTTTTCGAAATTTTTGATTGTTTTTTATTTTGTTAAACAAAATTTGTATTATTATTATATATTTGCGTGTTATGTGATGTTATGTTGCGTTTATTATATTAATATGTCTTCAAATTATGATTGAATTTTAAATGAGAAATAGCGAGATTCTACTTAAAATTAAAAATATATAAAGAATAGAGCCCTGAAATTATTTGCGAAAGCTGACAGACTTACCAACACTGCGTTATCGAATCTCAAAATGTTTACAGACTCCTCGGGGAAGTATGCAGATCTAAGGTCAATTATTGCTTAGTCTGATGAAGTGATAAACAATAAACCAGACAAGACGTAAAGAGGGGTTTTAAAAATATCTCGAGTTAAGAAAGAGTAAAAGTGCTCAAGTGCATTGGCTCAAATAGAAATAAATAGAAGAAGAATTATTATAATTATTACGAAAAAGGGATAGTACACTGCGAACGAAGAGATTTATTGTGCCCATTAATATTAATTATTAATATATTTAATAATACAGAATTATTAAATATACATTTCTACTTAATGGCTTGTGTTCTCAAATCTACATTCAAGAAATTAAATTAATAATTTAATAAAGAGGTTTTTTCGAACAGTAGAAAAATACAACAACAAAAATTTATTTTATATTATTTTAATTAATTGAATTTTTGACTGTCCAAAAATTTGATTTTTTCGAATATTGCCAAATATCCATCACCAGTGGTCTTGCAAATAACTCTTGTATTTAATTATTCGTAAATAATTTTTGGAGACTGCAAATACCAGGAATTAAAAGCGTGTCTTGCCAAATTTGAAGCTCAGAGTAAGCGCACCTTAACCAACGGACCCATAGCCGTACTATGGGTGACTTACCATAAGCAAATAAACCTATGGTAAGTCATCACATTATTTTTCAAAATTGTGTCTGTCCATATATAATTTTACCTTCCCCTCTTAGTATCGAATGGACTTTCTATATGACGCACTTCTCATTTTGGAGAACATTATACCAGTATGAAGTAAAGAGTGGTATAGTTGTTTTGCACGCATTATAGGTAGAAATAATAACTATTTATAGCATAAAAAAAGTATCTAATATGTAAAGACCAAAAACAGTATATATGCTTATAATGCAGCTTAAGAAAGCATTTTTTCTTACTTTATTAGCTGAGTCTTGAAAAAGACAATTCATAAGAGTCTTACATATTCCAATAATTTGAAGCATATTGTAGTTTAACATTAAGGCTACTGCATTTCAAAGCTGCATATAACCATGATAGTTATACTCAGTTCTTTTTATGTTAAGCACTACTAATACCATAAATTTAACAGAATAAATATTGATGAAAATTGTTAGATACTCCGTAGTATAAAAAACTTTATATAAATACTATAGATATAAAAATATCACATAAAAATACTTTAGATTTTTAAATCTTTTTAAATGTTTTCAAGAAATGTTTATGAAGAAAATAAAAATCGTGCATGCCACAAAAAAATTGCTATCAAAATTATATGCAGTTTGAAACAATTTTGCCTAAAATCAAAACTTAACTGATTTCATCCATGAATGCAGCCGAAATAAATTACTGATGCTGGTAACTTTATTTTTCTTGAGGCAAATTTCAGCAACGCTTTTCAGCCGCCTTTAGCATTCTTGATGCATTTCGCTGTAGTCGTTCACTGAAGTCTCGTGCTAGAA
>NW_024032648.1:0-9678 GCF_002237135.1 Teleopsis dalmanni
CGCGCGCTGAAAAGTTTAATGAAAAATTTAAGTTGTATCGTGAGAAACTAATGACAATTGGTTGATTACTGAAAATAAACGTTTGGGTAATTACTACGCGTTGGAATGTTGTGCAAAAATTTGATAATAATATAATTTTATTTATTGAGACTTCAGTGGACAAACTAACGTTGTATTTAACAACAGTAAAAAAACCAAATATACACAAAAGTGCTTACGATCAGTGGAACTTAAAATTATATTCAGCGTTAAGCTCGATACAAAATTATAGAAAATATACTAAGTATAAAGCTCTGAGTGGTTCTTGTCTGTGCTGTCGGGTTTGTGTATCAAACCGAATTTTATGCTTTCAAAGAAAACACAAGCAGAATTTAAAAAATTAAAAAATTAACTTTTCAGTTATATCATAATATAAAATAAAACATATATATATAAAATGCCAGTTGAAAGATCGCCACCAGCAGACGCAAAAAACGCCACAAGTAAATCGGACCTGTGCACACCGAATAGGCAAGCACAGAGGCAAGAAAAACGTATGCGATCTGAGCTTTCGCCAGACTTATCGCTCGGTGATGTTATGCTGGCTATTCAGCAAATGACGGATAAATTCGAATCGAATATTGCAGGCTTGAGTAACAACTTTGATTCCCAAATAGCTACGCTAGCATCAAAGAGTGACATAGGGGAACTTAAAGAACAGATAGGCAACGTGTCTGTGAAAATGGAAAAATTGGAGAACGAGAACCAAAGGCTAAAACTAGAATTAGAACAATTAAGAAATGATAGAGATGAGGACAGGAGGGAGATCGAAAGACTTGTCGAACAAAGTAAAAGTCGTAATGTACTATTGAAAGGTTTACTAAAAGATAAAGCAAAAAAAAGTGATGTGGAGGCAATTTTCCGAGATAAAATGGCTATGACAAGTATTAAAGTTCGAGACACAAAAGTAATATTTGAAAAGAAAAATAAAGTGAGTGTAATTGCAGAATTGGAAACATCAGAAATGGCAAAAGATGTCTTAAAGAATGGTAAAAAACTGCATGGCACTCCGATTTATATTGAAAAGGACTTGAGCGTGACTAAACAGGAAAATAAATCAGCTTTATTACAGCTGAAAAGAGATCTGGAAGCCATCAGAAAGACTCACAAAATTTATGTTAAAAATGACAGTATAAATATATCAGGAAAATGGATGCACTTTGATAAAAACAAGAAACTAAAGTGCAAAGATGGTGACGCTGTTGAGCAATTAAAGCAATTGTATGGTGAGATTGAAGTGGAAGAAGTGCTCGAGAAAAACAAGCTTTTTAAAAAAATAAATCAGCCAAAAAACTGTTAGTAAAAAAGGAAATCGTTAAAGATGCCAAACAAAAAATTGAAAAAAATGCAAATGCCGCCAGGTCAGACACTAAATTAGCATATAAATTTAAAATATTATCGTATAATGTAGCTGGTTTAGCAAATAAGTATAAGTTTATAGAATTTATGAAGTATGTTAAAAAATTCGATATATTTGTATTATTTGAAACATTTTTAGTAAGTAAGACAGATTGTATTGAAAACACATTTATAGAATACAATCTTCATTGGGTGCCTGCAACAAGAACAACAAATAGAGGTCGACCCAGTGGAGGAAAATTGTATGGTGTACGAAAGCAATTGCAATTTTGCGGTACTGTGGTGTTCAAGCACATTATGAACTCAACAATAATCGAGATAACCACTAATAATCAAAAGTTATGTTTAATCCCAGTTTACCTAAATTGCAATAACTGGCTAAATGATCTCAATAACTTATGTGAAATATTAGTGGAAGCTCAGAACGAAAATGTCATGATAATAGGTGACTTCAATGCACGCATAGGCAAAGAACAATGTCTGGAACTCAGCCCAAATATGCAGTGGACTGAATTATTGGGCCACAGAGTAGCAATGGATACAATTGTAGATAGAAATGGCAAACAATTACTAGAAATTTGCAATTCATTTGGTGTCACCGTGTTAAATGGCCGCACTAAAGGCGACAGAGAGGGTACATTTACGTTTATCAGAGGTGTAGCAAGGTCAACGATAGATTATTGTTTTGTGAAAGGAGTATGGTTAATAATAACTGAAGAGTTTCAAATACGTGACATGATATACTCGGATCATCAGCCACTGGAAATTATGGTAAATCTAGATGCCTCTAATTCAAATGAAAATAAAATGCAGTTGCTACCGAAACTGATATGGAAAGATAAATATAAAGATCTGTACCAAGAAAAGCTTGAAGAATCCCTTAATGCATGCGAAGGTAGTACATTTGCGTCGAAGGAAGGAGATGACATTCTTCAATATTGTGTAAAACAAGCAGCAAAATCGTTTCAGGGTAATTCGGCGGGTATAAATAGGAAACAAAAATGGTATGATTTTGAATGTGAAACTGCAAGAAAGAAATCATTTAAATGGCTCAAAACAGTTAAAAAAGGTGGTGATATAGCTGATTTAGAGAAATACAAAAATGTAAACAGAGAATACAAAAAGCTGTGTGATGAGAAAAGGAAGTCATATTTCAATGAAATGGCAATGTCGATATCCCAAGCAGCTGATAGTAAATCATTTTGGAGTGGAGTTAAAAAAATAAATCGTGCAGATTACATAAAAGGAATTAAAGTGGACGCCGAAGCTTTGGCGGCACATTTTAAAAACCAGTTAAATAGCAATATAGTAAGCAAGTCTTTCAGTTATGCCCTGCCGTATGTAATAAATGAAGCGTTAGATGCTCCAATAAAGATTGAAGAAGTCTATGCAGTGCTCCAGAATTTAAAAAATAACAAAGCCGCAGGTGAAAACAGAATTCCAGCTGAGTTTTATGCCACGCCACAATTTATAGAGCATATGGCTGAATCATACAATCATATATTTGAAAATGCAGCCCCACCTGATAGTTACAAAAAAGCCATAACATTTCCCCTATTTAAAAAAGGTGACCCAAATAATGTAGCAAATTATAGAGGAATAGCATTTCTTAATACATCAGCTAAAGTCTTTACAACACTCCTGTATAACAGAATTAAAAATTGGGTTGATCAAAACAACATATTAAGCGAATTTCAAGCTGGATTTCGAAAAGGTTACTCCACGGTAGATAATATTTTCGTCATCACTAGTGTAGCGCAAGAGTTTATTGCAAAAAGCAAGAAGTTATATGTTTTTTACGTAGATCTTAAAGCTGCTTTCGATACAATACAAAGAAACGTACTATTTTACAAACTAAGCCAGCTGGGTCTTTCAGCTATAGTATTTATTGCATTTTCTTAAAATTTCTTAACTTATAATTAATAAGTAAACAAGTACATGTGTCTGTGTTTAAAGTTGGCCAAATTCTTGTGAAAAATCAATTCATAATTTGCGAATAACTCTTAAACTGCTTCTCGGATCACCCCGATGTTTTTGAGAAATATTGTATTTTTATGTGCTATTAGAGGTATAACGAAAGTCTTGTACATATACAGTGAAATTCCCCTAACTCGAAGTCCCATAAGTCGAATTATTCCACAACTCGAACTCCTATGTACGAACTTTGGATTTTCAACAACTCTTCCTTGTATTTTTTTCTGCATAAGTCGAATTCTCCTAACTCGAACATTTCCGTAACTCGAGTTCTGTAATAATAAATGTCAACGGATTACAATATGTAAATAAGATGACGTGGATGAAGTTATGTTTAAATGAATAATTACTGCAAGAGCAAAAAATCTACCTCTATTTGGTAGTATTATTAGAGAAAAGGTAATATAGCAGTTTACAGACACAATTGTCGCAAATAAAGACGCGATCAAGACAATTTGAACATTTATTCATTTTAGAGCGAAGGCACCGGATGATATATTCCAATTAAATAAAATTACGTGTGTATATTTAAATTAAATACTTTGGAAATTTAAAGTAGAGTGGCAGAAAGTAAGAAAATGTAACTGAATATTTTAAATAAAAAATATTTGATAGAAAAACCAAAAAAAAAAAATGTTTTCTCTATAACTCGAATTTTTTCTAACTCGAACTTTTTTGTCATCCCCTTAATGATTCGAGTTAGGGGAATTTCACTGTATATTTATAAAGCAATTCTCTTTTAATTTCAACAGTTTCTGAAGAGCCTAGTGATAATGGGGTACTAACGCCTGATCATATGCTCACTAAGTTTTTTACTTAGTATTAAATTATTTTATTATTAAATACGAAACACTAAACTTTAAGCTGGCTTTTATAAATGTTAATACAATTTATAAATGTTCGGATACCTTAAGGAGCTTCTTTTGGTGCGCCTTATGTTAAGAATGAATTGGTTTATCGGTTAGTTATAAATTCGTCTATTTTTTCTATTGTTATGGTTTGTTATTTGTAAAATCATTAAAATATTTAACTCAACGACTGATTATTTATATTCCAATTGGATATTAGTTACAGTCTTCTCCACGTACGGACGTGTTTTATAGTGCTCTTGCAAAGTTTTACTAGTTAGCGGGTGTTTAGCGCGATAACTACATACAAAGTTCAAGATAAACGAAGTTATTGAGTGCTGAATCGCAGTATATATGCAAAAACTATTGAAATAGTGAATAAATGTTCAAATCAATTGTTCGTATTTATATTGTGATAGCATAAAGATTTTGGCGCTCTTGTAATAATTCGCCTTATTTTGGAACGTAAATTTAATTTAAATTAAACAAATCTGACAGAGACAGATAGTTACACTAGTGTCTGGTTTTTCTATACACAAACACATAAAAGCTGATAGAGACAGCAAATAAAAGCTTTTAAACTTAAAATAATAAACTAAAATAAGTGTTGCAAAACGCAAAAACGAATTTTGGATAAAATTAATTATCCATAAATTTAATACGTGTTATTTTGTGAAAAATTTGGAACACTTATATTAATATTTAATATTTATTTTATTAAAATAATAAAAAATTTATTTATATTAATATTTGAATATTTATTTGCATTTAAAATACAACTTAAACAAAATCAAATGTGATATATGGTACATTTTTATACTAATTAACATTTTAATTTAACCGATTCTTTTTTTTTTTTTTTAAAAATAATTTAATCTTATTAAAATAATTTCTACTCAAAAATCACTTGTTCTGCTGCATGGGCGATACGCTAATTTATGCGAAATAAGATCAACGTAGCATAAATTTTGCATAGCAAAATAAGATCAACGAAAACCAAACATTAACTAACACAATTTCAAATAATGAGTGTTCAACGAAGTCCCTTAGCAACACGAAGCCAAAAACAGCTACAGGCCGAAAACAATTCAAACTCAATTGAAAAAAACTACGACACTTGTTTAAACCAAAAACTAGGTAATATATCTCACTCTTGGAGTGAACAATGCCGTACCCCACTGATAAGCTCACCTCATACGCTCACGGTGGGACTCTCCCCATCAAATCTAATAGCACATTCCTGCTCAACATCAACATGTACTACAAATAGCGTCACAGTATGCACTGCAAACTCGATAACTAACACCTTGAGTTCTACATCAACTCAGATATCCGTTTCGTCTACTCATGCCTTATCTTTACTTCCAACAACTTCGGTAAGTTCAATCGCTAATATATCAAACAATATACTGAACGAAATACCTACTACATCAAATTGCGCTATGTTCTCGACACCTGTGCACAAAGAGCAGAACAGCCAAAAAACTTTCAAAGTACATACTCAATCGAAGGGAAACTCAAGAGAAAACTCATTAAGCAACTCTTCAATACAAAAAATTAATCTTCCAAAAGAAAGTCAGAAAAGAACTCGTTCAAGTCCTGAAATTCGTCGTTCAAAAAATGCTGAACAAACTAAAAAACAAGCTAAATTAGATAGTTACTGGCTAGACAATCCAAGCCGTTCCGCAAATAGATTTTCAGTACTAGAAACAGAAGAGGAAGAAGTTGAAGAAGTGACACAACATGCCGAAAAGCAGCCCAAACCTCCACCAATATTCGTAGATAGGGTGAATAACATAAATCCTCTCATAAATCTTTTGTCCTCACAAGTAGAAAACAATTTTGAGCTAAAAGTTTTAAACAACGAAAAGGTAAAAATCCAAGCAAAAACAACTGAGTCTTATGTTACAATAGTAAAGCAACTCGAATCGAAAAAAACCGAATTTTATACCTACAAGCCTAAAGATGAACGAAATTTTAAAGCTATCTTGAGAAATATGCATTCGTCTGTCAATACCGAGGACATTAAAACAGCTCTGGCGGAAATAGGCCATAAAGCTCTAAACGTGTTCAATATGAAACACAGAGAATCGAAAAAACCACTTCCTCTCTTCATTGTAGAACTTGAGCCTCAACAAAATAACAAGGAGATCTACAGCATAAAGAATTTGATGCATAGTCGAGTCACGTTTGAGCCTCCTCGTCCTAAACGAGACATCCCTCAGTGTAGTAACTGCCAAGACTATGGCCACACGAAAAGTTATTGTCGAAGACATCCGAGGTGCATCAAATGTGCAAAAAACCATTCTTCGTCTCAATGTCCAATCCAAGGAAGAAGTACTGAAGTCAAATGCGTATTATGTGAAGGAAACCATCCTGCAAATTATAAAGGCTGTTCGATTTATAAGCAGCTACAAACTGCGAAATTTCCAACACTAAAACCTAAACCAACAACAACTACAAACAAAGAAACTGACGAAGAAAAAGACAAAGTTTCTATCCCAAGGGATCCCAAAAGAAGTTATGCTAGTGTGCTAGTGGAACAATCACCTAAATCTCATACTATTCCTAAATCTCCAGATACCATGAGCGAAGTTCTAATAGTAGTTAAGCAAATGTTAGAACAAATCACTACGTTAATGAATGTTCTTGTCACGCTGACGACTAAATTATGTCCGACAGTGAATTAAATATAGTGCTCTGGAATGCGAATGGGCTGTCAAAACATTGTTTAGAGCTACAAGAATTTTTAAAAGATCAAAAAGTAGACATCATGCTAATATCCGAAACACGTTTTACTTCAAAACATTATTTTAAAGTACCAGGCTATGACTTTTACCACACTATGCATCCCGATGGAACGGCTCATGGGGGAAGTGGCATTTTAGTTAAAACAAATATATTACACTTTGAAATGCAACAATACCGCACTGAAGAGATTCAAGCAACCAGCATATCAGTAAAAGATTGGTGTGGCTCAATCACAATAACATCAGTATACTGTCCACCAAAACACGCAACTAAGACGGCAACATATAAAAAATTCTTTAGAACCTTAGGTAACAGATTTATTGCGGGGGGAGATTTTAATGCTAAACACGTTGAATGGCTCTCGGCTTTCAACACCCAAAGGACGACAGATGCTTGCGGCTATAAGAAGCGAAAACCTTTCAACTATCTCGTCTGGGACCAACTTATTGGCCCACGGATCCCAAAAAAATGCCAGACTTGTTAGACTTTTGTGTTACTAAAGGAGTGCGACAAAACGACACTTTCTGTAAATCTAGCTTTGATCTTTCATCAGATCACTCGCCAGTATTATTACGGATAAAATCGAATATACAACTTAAAGTTCAAAAATGTTATCTGCACAACAAATTAACCAACTGGGATGCCTTTAGGCATACACTTAAGGCATTACTTGATGAAAAAACGGCGCTTAAAACAGACGAAGAAATTGCGCTTGCAACTGAACATCTTATAAGGAGTATTCAACAATCAGCCTGGAGATCCACGCCTTCAAACATGCAACAATTCGCCACACCATTATGTAGTACGACTCAAGAACTTATAAGAGCCAAAAGAGCAGTCAGAAGGCGCTGGCAACAAACCAAATCTCCGAAAGATAAAAAACTTTTTAATGTGCTGATCAAAAATCTAAAAGAACATCTGAAAACAACCAGAAATTTGGAAATACAAAGAAATCTCCAAAGACTAGACGCAACTACTTCCACCAACTACTCTCTCTGGCGAGCAATCAAGAAACAGACAACAACGCACAATGCACCAGTAAAAAACGAACTTGGGCAATGGGCCCGAACAGATACAGAAAAATGCAAAGCATTTAAGGACCATCTGTCTTCAGTTTTTGTTCCAAACATTAATGAAGCCCCAAATAGTATATCTGAAGAGATTAGAGAGGTTTTACTGCAAACGCACCAACTGGACCTTCCAATACAAAAATTCTCCATTTTCGACATAAAATTTGAAATCAAGAAACTAAAAATAAATAAAGCACCCGGCTATGACCTAATTACTTCAAAAATATTAAAGGAGTTACCGGATGAAGCAATAGTACTGCTGCGAAACATTTTTAATTCTATTGTCACAAAAGGCTTTATCCCTCCTCAATTCAAGGTGGCTCAAATCACCATGATACTCAAACCTGGGAAAACGGCAAAAGATGTTAAGTCATATAGACCAATTAGTCTTCTACCGGTTATGTCAAAGTTGTTGGAAAATTTATTTCTTACCAGATTAATGCCCATTGTCAATAGAAGGAGACTAATTCCGGAATATCAATTTGGTTTTAGAAAAAAAACACAGTACAATAGAGCAAGTACACAGAGTGGTTAATGTCATACATACAGCATTTGACAAAAAGAAGTACTGCACAGCAGCATTTCTGGACATATCCCAGGCATTTGATAAAGTTTGGCATAACGGCCTATTGTTTAAGCTTAAAAAGATGCTCCCAACTAATTACTATATTTTCTTAAAATCTTACATCGAATTACGATATTTCTTTGTAAAACAGGGGGATAAAATATCCAGTGTCTTGGGACCTGTGTTATACTTACTCTTCACTAACGACTTGCCTACCACCGTTGGTACTGAGATTGGAACTTTTGCCGATGATACTGTGGTAATTGCTACAGACGAAAATCACCAGTTAGCATCAAACAAACTCCAGCGAGCGCTAGATAACATTTCCCAGTGGCTTAAAACCTGGAGAATAAAAGCAAATGAGACTAAGTCTTCACAAATAACCTTTACAATGAGAAGGAAAAATTGCCCTCCGGTACGACTTAACGATATCTTAATCCCTCAATCTACCCAAGTGAAATATTTAGGAATACACTTTGACACAAAACTAACTTGGAAGCACCATATTTTTACCAAAAGAAAAGCACTTGGCATCAGAATGCGGGAGCTCTACTGGATACTAAACAAAAGTTCAAAGCTTTCCGTGGAAAATAAACTTCTTATCTACAAAGCGATACTCAAACCAATCTGGACATATGGCATTGAACTCTGGGGAACTGCTGCATCTTCAAATATTGAGATTATTCAACGTTTTCAATCAAAAACCCTTAGATTAATCTTAGATGCTCCTAGATATATAACAAATGAATGTATACATCGCGATCTCAACGTTCCTGTAGTTAAGGATGTCATAAAAAGCCAAGCCAGTAAACACAAAAAACGTATGTTACATCATCCCAACCTCTTTATGAGCAGAATTATAGCAGAAGGAAGAACGTTCACACGCCTCCGCAAACAAACGCCATTGGAACTTTAATGTGTCCGACTTCAACAGACGGATGTGCTACTGAGCTCAGTCCATTCAAGCTCAAAATGGACTTTTAAGTATTTAGTCACTTTTAAATATTGTTTATTGTCTACTCTGAATTGACAGATCGCAATATAAGAAAATAAAATTAAAAAAAAAAATAAA
>NW_024032649.1:0-9676 GCF_002237135.1 Teleopsis dalmanni
CTCCGGAATGCTCTGAGATTCAAGTAATATCCAACGAAGTGGAAGAAGAATCTGACATACGACGTTCGAAGAGAATAGCAAGCAAAAATTCGCCATATAATTTTTGTGCATTAGATTATATATCAAACGATCCTTGTTCATTTGAAGAAGTAATGTCGTCCAATAACTCTGATAAATGGAAAGCAGCTATGCAGAGTGAAATTGACTCGCTTTTACGGAACAAGATATGGAAACTTACTGAGTTGCCGGCTGATAAAAAAGCAATCCCATCAAAATGGGTTTTTAAAACTAAATTACAGGAAACAGTACAGGAAAGGCTCATTGGGAAGCAGTAAAGCGTGTGATGCGTTATCTCAAGGGAACCACGAAAATTGGACTCGTATACAAAAAGGAAAAGGATAGTGTAATATTAGGTTACTGCGACGCAGACTGGGCCGGTGATGTAGATAATCGACGCTCAACAACCGGTTACGTTTTTACCTTTCAATCTGGTGCCATATCCTGGGCTACTAAACGTCAAAAGACAGTTGCGTTGTCTTCAACGGAAGCGGAGTATATGTCACTTGTCGCCGCTATACAAGAATCTATTTGGCTTAAACGACTTGAATCTGAACTTGTATTTGGCAATACAAACCACATAGTCATATACTGCGATAATAAAGGCGCAATTCAAGTAGCAACAAACAATTCACACTCAAATCGAACCAAACATGTAGACATAAAGGCAAAGTTTGTTCGTCAGAAGATAGAATCAAAGGAGATTGAAATAAAATATTTGCCAACAAACCAAATGATTGCAGACATATTAACAAAAGCTGTTACGAGACAAACGCTGAATTTTCTGATGAATGGTTTTGGTCTCGAATGAATTTATGGTTTAATAATATTGTAAACAACATGCATGAGCAAGACAGGAATTATTTGTTCAGGAAAGGTGTTATAAATGTTATAAATAATAAGAACAAATAAGTTGATACTGGCAATACTATTCTTTCTCATGCATCTTGTGCATTTCGTTTTCATATACCTTCTTTATTTTTAGTCTTAATAAACGATTCAACTTAACAAATGCGAACCAGCTTGAAATATATGAACCCATTATAATTAAAGCCGGTGGAGCTACAAAAGATCTAAAATTTTCTGTGCCAAAATCTTTTTTACTTAAAAGTAACGTAGTTGTTTTGCAATATGTGCCCACAAAACAAACCCACAAAACAAAACAGTTATTATCAGTAGAGACGTGATTTTTTTTGAAAATGAAAAATATGTAGGAAAAAGTGATTCCCTAGGTATAGTTGTTCCTATTATACAAATTGAAAGTGACAATTCAGGGAAGAATATAGAGGAATGCGAATTGCCACTTAAAAATACTGAAAATGAAACCAAAAGTTCTGATGAACACTACAAAGTAATAGATAATACCTCTCCGGAATGCTCTGAGATTCAAGTAATATCCAACGAAGTGGAAGAAGAATCTGACATACGACGTTCGAAGAGAATAGCAAGCAAAAATTCGCCATATAATTTTTGTGCATTAGATTATATATCAAACGATCCTTGTTCATTTGAAGAAGTAATGTCGTCCAATAACTCTGATAAATGGAAAGCAGCTATGCAGAGTGAAATTGACTCGCTTTTACGGAACAAGACATGGAAACTTACTGAGTTGCCGGCTGATAAAAAAGCAATCCCATCAAAATGGGTTTTTAAAACTAAATTAGATGCTCAAGGTACTCCGGTTTGCAGAAAAGCCAGACTAGTTGCAAAAGGTTTCGGACAAATAGAAGGCATTGAGTACACAGAAACATTTGCTCCGGTGGTAAGATATGAATCAATAAGGTTTCTATTAGCGCTCGCCGCCAAAAATGATTTGATTATACACCAAATGGATGCTGTTACAGCATATTTGAATGGAATTCTCGATGAAGAAATATACATGAAACAGCCGAAGGGTTTTAACGATAGCTCAGGCAAGGTATGTAAACTTCTACGTTCAATATATGGTCTCAAGCAATCAGGACGCGTTTGGAACGAAACTCTAAATCGAGAATTAGTTGCAATAGGGATAAAGAGAAGCGAAGTTGACCAATGCATCTACTATAAAGTAAATAGTAAAAGTATAATGTATGTTTCAATTTATGTAGATGATATTCTAATTTTTGCAAACACTCTCAACGAAATTAACATTCTAAAAAGAACTCTAGCGAGTAAATTTGAAATGAAGGATATGGGGGAGGTTTCATCAATTTTAGGTATGAACATCACGCGTGAGGGTGATTGTATTAGAATCGATCAATCAGATTATATAGAAAATATTCTTAAAAGATTTGGCATGCTAGATTGTAATTCATCAGCAACTCCAGTCGACTACAATCAAAAACTTTGCTCTGATATGTCACCAAAAGACAATGAACAAAAACAACAAATGGATCAGATTCCATACATGCAAGCTGTTGGCTGTTTACTATATGCTGCTCAAATTACGAGACCTGATATAAGTTATGCAGTCAATCTTCTAAGTAGATATAATTCAAATCCAGGAAAGGCTCATTGGGAAGCAGTAAAGCGTGTGATGCGTTATCTCAAGGGAACCACGAAAATTGGACTCGTATACAAAAAGGAAAAGGATAGTGTAATATTAGGTTACTGCGACGCAGACTGGGCCGGTGATGTAGATAATCGACGCTCAACAACCGGTTACGTTTTTACCTTTCAATCTGGTGCCATATCCTGGGCTACTAAACGTCAAAAGACAGTTGCGTTGTCTTCAACGGAAGCGGAGTATATGTCACTTGTCGCCGCTATAAAAGAATCTATTTGGCTTAAACGACTTGAATCTGAACTTGTATTTGGCAATACAAACCACATAGTCATATACTGCGATAATAAAGGCGCAATTCAAGTAGCAACAAACAATTCACACTCAAATCGAACCAAACATGTAGACATAAAGGCAAAGTTTGTTCGTCAGAAGATAGAATCAAAGGAGATTGAAATAAAATATTTGCCAACAAACCAAATGATTGCAGACATATTAACAAAAGCTGTTACGAGACAAACGCTGAATTTTCTGATGAATGGTTTTGGTCTCGAATGAATTTATAGTTTAATAATATTGTAAACAACATGCATGAGCAAGACAGGAATTATTTGTTCAGGAAAGGTGTTATAAATGTTATAAATAATAAGAACAAATAAGTTGATACTGGCAATACTATTCTTTCTCATGCATCTTGTGCATTTCGTTTTCATATACCTTCTTTATTTTTAGTCTTAATAAACGATTCAACTTAACAAACGCGAACCAGCTTGAAATATATGGACCCATTATAATTAAAGCCGGTGGAGCTACAAAAGATCTAAAATTTTCTGTGCCAAAATCTTTTTTACTTAAAAGTAACGTAGTTGTTTTGCAATATGTGCCCACAAAACAAACCCACAAAACAAAACAGTTATTATCAGTAGAGACGTGATTTTTTTTGAAAATGAAAAATATGTAGGAAAAAGTGATTCCCTAGGTATAGTTGTTCCTATTATACAAATTGAAAGTGATAATTCAGGGAAGAATATAGAGGAATGCGAATTGCCACTTAAAAATACTGAAAATGAAACCAAAAGTTCTGATGAACACTACAAAGTAATAGATAATACCTCTCCGGAATGCTCTGAGATTCAAGTAATATCCAACGAAGTGGAAGAAGAATCTGACATACGACGTTCGAAGAGAATAGCAAGCAAAAATTCGCCATATAATTTTTGTGCATTAGATTATATATCAAACGATCCTTGTTCATTTGAAGAAGTAATGTCGTCCAATAACTCTGATAAATGGAAAGCAGCTATGCAGAGTGAAATTGACTCGCTTTTACGGAACAAGACATGGAAACTTACTGAGTTGCCGGCTGATAAAAAAGCAATCCCATCAAAATGGGTTTTTAAAACTAAATTAGATGCTCAAGGTACTCCGGTTTGCAGAAAAGCCAGACTAGTTGCAAAAGGTTTCGGACAAATAGAAGGCATTGAGTACACAGAAACATTTGCTCCGGTGGTAAGATATGAATCAATAAGGTTTCTATTAGCGCTCGCCGCCAAAAATGATTTGATTATACACCAAATGGATGCTGTTACAGCATATTTGAATGGAATTCTCGATGAAGAAATATACATGAAACAGCCGAAGGGTTTTAACGATAGCTCAGGCAAGGTATGTAAACTTCTACGTTCAATATATGGTCTCAAGCAATCAGGACGCGTTTGGAACGAAACTCTAAATCGAGAATTAGTTGCAATAGGGTTAAAGAGAAGCGAAGTTGACCAATGCATCTACTATAAAGTAAATAGTAAAAGTAAGGGTTCGTGCAATCCTTTAATTTGTGGCGAACCTGGACACAAATTAAAGGATTGCACGAACCCTTCAAAGTGCTACATATGTTCTGACGCTGGCCTTAAAACCGTAGATCACATCGCCGCATCTGGCAAATGTACATCGGTTAAAACCCAGAAATGACAAGACTTCTGCAAGCAAACATGCACCGAAGCAAGACAGCAGACGCCCTCCTATTACAACTCGTGCATGAACGGAACGTGGATGTTGTCATAATCAGCGAACAGTATAGAGAAATCAATAGTGGTGCCTACTTGGCTGATAGCAGTGGAACAGCAGCCATTTGGCTTCCATGCGCTGAAAACTTCCGTTTTTTGGTTAGCGGTGCTGGAGACGGATACGTTTGGGTGCGAAACCGCAACTTCACCCTCATGAGCTGCTATCTAACACCTAATGACAGCATCGGCGAGTTTCAAACAAAACTAAACGCAATCGAGGATTGCGCCACCCAAACAGGCGGCAACTTCATCATAGGGGGTGACTTCAACTCGAAGGCTATCGAATGGGATATGACGACCACAAACTCTAGAGGTAGGCGAGTCCTCGATATGGCGGCCAGACTAGGGCTGGTAATCGCAAACAGGGGAACGGTTCCCACCTTCCGCAGACTAGGATGCGAAGGCACAATCCCAGACATCACGCTGGTGTCAGAGAGGATAGCGAGTACGCTAAAGAGATGGTCAGTACTGGAGGACTTCACGGGCAGCGACCACCAATACATCTGGTTCACCGTCGAACTACTCAGCAGGCCAAATGGAAACTCCGGAAGAAAATCTACCCGCAAATGGTCCACGAACAAACTGAATCGAAATATTTTTCTCGAGGTGTTTGATGAGAGGATGATGAGAAACGCTGGAGTGAGAGACGCCAGAAGCTTGGTCCGCCACACAATGCAAAGCATAACACAGGCTTGCGACGCAGCAATGCCTAGAGCTGCAAAAAACTCTGGAAGAAAAGCAGCCTACTGGTGGACTGACGAAATAGCCGAACTTCGAAGGGTCTGCCTCCAAATGCGGAGGAGAATGACTAGGGCCAGAACCCGAAGTAACGCTGCGGAAGAAATTGAAGCACTGAAAGCGGCGAGGAAAGCGTTAAAGCTTGCTATCCACAGAAGTAAGAAAAGAAAATGGGAAGAGCTGCGTAACGATGTAAATAATGACCCATGGGGACTTGGCTACAAGATTGTTATGCGGAAACTAGGTACTTTAGCATCAATTCCTGATATGAAAGAAAGTGTGATGGATAACATCGTAAATTCTCTCTTTCCGGACCATGAAGAGCGAAGAGATCCCGAAAGGACCTTCATTGACGACCCACCATTTTTCACGGAATATGAACTTAAAGCCGCCGCACGTTCTTTGAAGAACAACAAGGCTCCAGGATCAGATGGTGTTCCATCAGAGGTAATTAAACTGATTGCAGATGACCGCCCGCAACTCCTGCTTGAAATGTTTAATTCTTGCCTGAAGGAAGGAATCTTTCCAGAGGTTTGGAAAAAACAGCAACTAACTCTGATTAGCAAAGGAAAGGGCAACCCCGAGATGCCGAACGCATATCGTCCGCTTTGTATGCTCGACACATCAGGGAAATTGCTGGAGCGACTGTTAAAACCGCGCATAGCAGAATCCATCGAGATCGCTGGGGGACTATCCAACAGACAACACGGCTTCCAGCCAGGAAAGTCCACCATAGGAGCTATTGCTGACGTGGTGGAATCCGTAGAGGCTGCACAACGAGGCAATGCCTACTCGAAGCGCATAGTCCTTCTGGCGGCTCTAGACATTCGTAACGCGTTCAACAGCCTACAATGGGTTGATGTGATCAACGCCCTAGAAAGGCGCTTTAGTACACCTATGTACCTAATGCAAATGATTCGCAGCTACCTTAGCGATAGAGAGCTTCTCTACCACACACAGAACGGCATGAAAACCAAGAAGATTTCTTCCGGTGCAGCACAGGGCTCCGTTCTCGGCCCCGATCTATGGAATGCGAGCTATGACGAAATATTCTCCATCGAAATGCCAGACAACGTTCACCTAGTCGGCTTTGCTGATGATGTAGCTGCAGTCATCACAGCTCGAAATGTGCACGAGGCACAACACAAACTGCAACAGGTGATGATACGCACGATGGCTTGGATGGACGACCGTGGCCTAAAACTAGCAACTGAGAAGACTGAATTGATCTTACTAACGAAGCGGCAAATACCCTTAGAAATCGAAATGCAGGTCTGGGACTCGACCATAAAAACATCTAAGGTAATGAAATATCTGGGCATCCATCTGGACTCTAGGATGTCGTATTGGGCTCAGATAAATCATGCTGTCGAAAAAGCTTCAAAGGCCTCAGCGTCCCTTAGCAAGCTGATGGCAAACGTTGGTGGACCAACAGAAGGTAAACGAAAATTGCTAATGGCAGTAGTGAACGCAGTACTTCTCTACGGATCGGAAGTATGGTCAGACACCTTACAGATTTATCAGAAGCGCAATGCGCTCCAAAAAGTCCAGAGAACCGCCGCACTCAGAGTAGCATCAGCTTACCGAACTGTTTCCAGCGCAGCGGTTCTTGTGATCAGCAGCGCAATACCCATCGACCTCTTGGCCATGGAACGACGGCGAGCACATTTAAGCCGCCAAAACAACGATAACAACACCGTGAGCACAAGCTACAGTGAACACACAATGCAAGAATGGCAGAACAGGTGGAGCAACGAAACTAGTGGTAGGTGGACTGCAAGACTCATTCCCGATTTAGTGGTATGGACGACAAGAAAGTTCGGCGAGGTCAACTATTACTTGACGCAACTCCTCTCTGGGCACGGATACTTCGGCAAGTACCTGTACCGGATGAACATTCGCGAAGAACAGAGTTGCATTTACGGCGACGCAGAAGTCGATGATGCACAACACACATTCTTCAAGTGCATTAAATGGTCAACCGAGAGAGCCAGCCTAGAAGCACAGATTGGCGGCATGTGGACCCCAGAAAACGTGGTACCTTTACTAATGGCAAGCGAGAGCAACTGGACCGTGGTGGCGAGGCACGTGGAGGCAGTACTACGTGCAAAAAAGAGGCGCCTGGACGCAGGTACAACAGCAGCGACGTAAGATTAAATCTTACAATCAGGACGTGCATGATCTGAAGCAATACCTAGTGGTGGTTCCGGGTCATGTACTTCATCCTGGAAAGGGGAGTCTTTTAGCATGTCAGCGATTAGCGCGAACCGTGCACTACCCACAGAAAGACGTTTTCTGCGGGTGTGTGTAGACATTTTTTGTTCCCCAGCCTCGAAATAAAAAAAAAAAAAATAGTAAAAGTATAATGTATGTTTCAATTTATGTAGATGATATTCTAATTTTTGCAAACACTCTCAACGAAATTAACATTCTAAAAAGAACTCTAGCGAGTAAATTTGAAATGAAGGATATGGGGGAGATTTCATCAATTTTAGGTATGAACATCACGCGTGAGGGTGATTGTATTAGAATCGATCAATCAGATTATATAGAAAATATTCTTAAAAGATTTGGCATGCTAGATTGTAATGCATCAGCAACTCCAGTCGACTACAATCAAAAACTTTGCTCTGATATGTCACCAAAAGACAATGAACAAAAACAACAAATGGATCAGATTCCATACATGCAAGCTGTTGGCTGTTTACTATATGCTGCTCAAATTACGAGACCTGATATAAGTTATGCAGTCAATCTTCTAAGTAGATATAATTCAAATCCAGGAAAGGCTCATTGGGAAGCAGTAAAGCGTGTGATGCGTTATCTCAAGGGAACCACGAAAATTGGACTCGTATACAAAAAGGAAAAGGATAGTGTAATATTAGGTTACTGCGACGCAGACTGGGCCGGTGATGTAGATAATCGACGCTCAACAACCGGTTACGTTTTTACCTTTCAATCTGGTGCCATATCCTGGGCTACTAAACGTCAAAAGACAGTTGCGTTGTCTTCAACGGAAGCGGAGTATATGTCACTTGTCGCCGCTATACAAGAATCTATTTGGCTTAAACGACTTGAATCTGAACTTGTATTTGGCAATACAAACCACATAGTCATATACTGCGATAATAAAGGCGCAATTCAAGTAGCAACAAACAATTCACACTCAAATCGAACCAAACATGTAGACATAAAGGCAAAGTTTGTTCGTCAGAAGATAGAATCAAAGGAGATTGAAATAAAATATTTGCCAACAAACCAAATGATTGCAGACATATTAACAAAAGCTGTTACGAGACAAACGCTGAATTTTCTGATGAATGGTTTTGGTCTCGAATGAATTTATGGTTTAATAATATTGTAAACAACATGCATGAGCAAGACAGGAATTATTTGTTCAGGAAAGGTGTTATAAATGTTATAAATAATAAGAACAAATAAGTTGATACTGGCAATACTATTCTTTCTCATGCATCTTGTGCATTTCGTTTTCATATACCTTCTTTATTTTTAGTCTTAATAAACGATTCAACTTAACAAATGCGAACCAGCTTGAAATATATGGACCCATTATAATTAAAGCCGGTGGAGCTACAAAAGATCTAAAATTTTCTGTGCCAAAATCTTTTTTACTTAAAAGTAACGTAGTTGTTTTGCAATATGTGCCCACAAAACAAACCCACAAAACAAAACAGTTATTATCAGTAGAGACGTGATTTTTTTTGAAAATGAAAAATATGTAGGAAAAAGTGATTCCCTAGGTATAGTTGTTCCTATTATACAAATTGAAAGTGACAATTCAGGGAAGAATATAGAGGAATGCGAATTGCCACTTAAAAATACTGAAAATGAAACCAAAAGTTCTGATGAACACTACAAAGTAATAGATAATACCTCTCCGGAATGCTCTGAGATTCAAGTAATATCCAACGAAGTGGAAGAAGAATCTGACATACGACGTTCGAAGAGAATAGCAAGCAAAAATTCGCCATATAATTTTTGTGCATTAGATTATATATCAAACGATCCTTGTTCATTTGAAGAAGTAATGTCGTCCAATAACTCTGATAAATGGAAAGCAGCTATGCAGAGTGAAATTGACTCGCTTTTACGGAACAAGACATGGAAACTTACTGAGTTGCCGGCTGATAAAAAAGCAATCCCATCAAAATGGGTTTTTAAAACTAAATTAGATGCTCAAGGTACTCCGGTTTGCAGAAAAGCCAGACTAGTTGCAAAAGGTTTCGGACAAATAGAAGGCATTGAGTACACAGAAACATTTGCTCCGGTGGTAAGATATGAATCAATAAGGTTTCTATTAGCGCTCGCCGCCAAA
>NW_024032650.1:0-9676 GCF_002237135.1 Teleopsis dalmanni
TTGGTTTCAGTTTAGTGTGTCTCAATAACTTCAACGGTTTTTAGCTTTTATTTTTTCAGTATTACAAATTCTCCATTATAGGACCATATTTGGTTTACATTACGTTTTATTGTCTAGATATATACATTTATTATACAAAGATATATTTTTGTTGCTATTTTACAGTCAGACTTTGTCTGAATTGGTACTGCATGCTAGTAAATTTGTTGAAATAAATTAGTTGTTGGTATTATGTGAATATATTCCGGCTCAATTTGTCATTCTGAACATTTTCGTATTTTCTCACAGTTTATTGAAGTTAACGTTTTTGGTGTACAAAATTGCTTTTAAAAATAAAAGACCAAAAGTTTTAATTTAATTGAAGGTAACATGCGTTTGTGTCTAATTGTATCTCAGAAAGATTGCATTAAAAACATGTTATTAGGAACTTTGGAACTTTTTAAACTATAAGTGGTTTTATAAAAACATATATTTTCTTGGTTGTCCTTGATATAAATTGAGAACATTTATTTTGTTAGAATATTTTAACGTAGTTAGACTTAAAAAATGAATAAGACAAAACACAATATTTAACATCAGGTTACAGTTTAAAACCAAGCAGTCTTTAATTTTAAATTAAATAAAATCTCAAAAATATAAGAGGCTTGAAGACGTCTTTTACAGCCCACTAGAAGATATCACTAAAAAAAAATTTTGAATATAACTTTCAAGGCAGCGGAAGACACGGTGCTCTACGTAGAGCTGTATTTGCATCTACATAGAGCTGGAATAAAATTAAACAAATTGGATCTGACAAAGTTCAATGGAACAACAACAGCCCTATGTTGTTTGCAAGGATTTTTAATGATTTAAAATATGTATGTTAATAAAAGATTATAATATTTAAAAAATTGAAAAAAATACTTGACATAATTTACAACATTTACATTAAAAATGTCACATTCTATATACATTTGCGCCTAATTAGTTAAATGTTTCACTCACTCAAGCAGGCAATGCTCAATTTAAGGAGTTAAAGTGCAATTAATTTATTTTAAATTTTAATTACTTATATACAAGACTATTTTTTGAGATGTATAATAAAATACGGGTCAAATGTTGAATTTCTAAAAAATCAATTACGGGAAAGATTCTTTTGTATTTATTTATTTTTAATAAGTTCTTGCATTGAACTAATAACCGATAAAAAATGAATAGAGCGATTTTATAAATAAAATTATATTTGTAAAATTATCGCTAAAAGGAGTTGTTGAATAAAACCGCAGTTGTGCTCAAAAATTCCTGAAAAAACTCTAAATTAACGCAAACATCTTTCAAATAAAATTAAAATCATGTGGGTTCCTCAGCATACAGGAGTCAAAGAAAATGAATTAGCAGATCAAGCTGTCTCTGCCACCATTCGCTCTCCCTTGTTCTTATTTAATACATCCGAAAAAAAAAACTTCATGAAATGTATGGAAGGTGAATGGGTCAGCGTACAACCATCGCTACATGTTGATCAATACCAATGGATTAAAAGCAATGTACCCACAATCATGCACTCGTCAACAATGTCAGATTTTTATCCAATTGTGTATGGGACATTCATGCCTTTTTCATTAACATCTTTTAAGTGGCGATCAGCCATCAAACTTACCATTTTTTAATAGCATATGATAGATCATATACTTAACGATTATCCTTCTTTTGATTCTAATCATAGTAATATCTTTCCAAACATCCTATTTACAAGCTTGTTAAAAACAATCACTGTTAAAAATATACTTTTGATTTATAAATATATTAAAGTCTGTAATCTAGTCAACAAAATTTAATTTATAATATCCGAGCTAAAAGTCCTGGCAGCTAGCGCTTCTTTTTCCTATCTTAGTTATAAGATTTTATGTTTTGTAATTAATTATAATACATAAATAAAGAAAAAGGTTTTATTATTAAAAAAATTAGACTGCTTAATAAAATCAGATAAAGTTTATAACTAACTACTAATGGTGTAGTATTAGTGATAATAATGAAGTGCTAAAATAAAAACTTTGCATATAAGATATTTATTATTTGATATAAGGAAACAATATGTATATATAATATCTATAAACTATATGTAGTAATATGTCAGACTTCTATTCAATATGCTTCTTAATCGGTAAAATTGTGTTAAAAATTATTTCATTGACATTATTATATAGGATTCAAATTATATTTATGTATTTTTATCTAATATCTATAAGAAATATAAACAATAATATATTTATATTCAAACAAAAAATAAAACAGCTACTAATCTTAATGTCTGAATTTTCTTAAATTCTTTCAAAAAATAACTTCAATTTTTTTATTTTAAAATAAATATCTTTATTTACTTTGTTGGGATTCAACTTGATGCTTTTATCACATTTCACAAATCAAACGATACCATTTATCCAAAAAATATTCGAACTCTATTCAACTTTATTGTTTCCGCACTTTTAGTGAAAATACATTTAAACTCAAGTGAATACAAATTTTTGCGGAGCTCTAAATTTAGGTTATAAGTCCTTTCATTGCATGCGCATGGAGAAGAAGGACACTTGTATTCTTCTGTGTGCCTTTTTTTTCAATTCGGTAGTAGGATATTTGATACCTCTTCAACAATATTGATTTAGGGTTAGGTATATTGCTATACACGTATACATTACATTATACGTTAAACGTATTTATATTGTATATATAAAAAATAAATGCAAATACCGCTGCAAATAATATCACAGCAAAACTCCAAAATATGCGAGAGACGAGAAAATGTGCAATAAGAACCAAAACATACAAAAGATGCGAGGCAGGTGTCTTTTAAGGTAAATCGTTGCGCTTCCATTAGATAAAAAGCATAATAAAATTTTTTTTCCACTTTATCTTTGTTTTTGCATATGTTTTTTTTATATATATATTTTACATAGTTTTCCAAAGCACTATAACCAATAGTGGTATTTTTAGCAGGTGAGACATGTATTTTTAATGTACCGATATTTGTTAACTATATTATAGGTACACTTGACAAAAAATTAAAAGTAAATAAAATATTTCATTGGATTTACTGAGAGAAAAAAATTAGTCTTGACTTTTTGGGAAAAGAATGGTGGAACTGGGAACAGAAAGAGGAAAAAGCATTCGATTAACTGAAAGTATTAACGGAGAAATGATCTAAACTAGAAGAAATTTTGTAAGTTTCTTCCTATATTGTAGTGATATAAGTACATAATAAGGGTATAATAATTTTAATACTTATATCTGCAGGATGACTTTGACTAATTGGAACTGGTTAAACAAAATTTGTATATTTTGTCTTTTTCATAGAATTATTGCAAGGATTGATGAGAATTCGTTTCTCAAAGACTTAAAAATTGTTTTAAATGAATACGAATTCATATATCGTCTTTAAATTAATGAAAAGATTGTTATGTTATGTTATGAGCATATCTCGCTTAACATATGTCAAATATTCAGGTGACATCTTGTGAAATAATCTTATATCACAAAATGAATGCGATAGTAAATTACGATCAAATTAACACAATTAAATAGAAAAGTTTCTACAGGTTTCGTTTAAAAAAATGTGAAAACCTCTCATATCAATTGATATCAATTGAATTTGATAGTGAATTTGATGTCGCAATATTTCTAGTCACGCTAGTAGTAGCAATTGCTAATGACCTGATGGCTAATCTCAACGGTGCAGTTTGAATAATACAAGCCAAGTACGTCATTTGATTCACAACGGGCCATTATTTGAACTCAAATGGGTTTTGGGCATTAGGTCACTACTCCAACATCTCTGGATCATATATTAGATGACACTCTATTTTAAATTTGACAGAGCGGTCAAAAAATTTTATACAAACAATTAAGTTTACCTGTTTAGCTTGCCTTTCTCGGATACGGTAAAACTTCTACCAGTTATGAAAGCGGGAATTAGTTGCCAATAACGAATTTTATTCCATGACGTTAAACTAGTCGCAGCTGCAATCTAATAAATCCTTGTAGCAGGAAAACTACTATATATATGTGTATACTAGTGATCATAGTAAAAATTTTAATTTTACTCAAAATAATAAAGGAATGGTTAATATTTTTTAAAATAATTTTTATTCAATTACATTATGTATATTATGTTTAAACGTTTTTTTTTAAATACTTTAATTTTACAATAGTTCTATTTTTAATTATCTAATATCATATATATAAAATTATAACAATATTAAATATATAATTCCTAATATAGAAATCTTGTGCAAGTAATGAAGTATAACTGTGTATTTATTTTTTTTGCGATTAAAAAATTTTAAAGAATGAGTTTAAGTTTAAACTTTAGAACAAAGCAGAAATTGTGCCAAATTACAAACCATTCATCGTTCTACCAAGAAAAAAAAATCTGTTTTCTTTCTTTATTTAGCTCTTGTACCAGTCTCAGTGCTGTTTTAAAACTTCTTTTTATATATTCATTGTTGCTAACCCAAGAAAATACGAAATTTGAGTCTTTCCGAAGCTGAAATTATTATAACAAGAAAATAATAATAAAGGAAGAAACAAATTATAAAAAAGAAGAAGCAAATATCTTAAAAACAACCTTCAAGTATCTGTTACGTGCGGACGGAGTCGTCTTTGTCTGTGGTGCCCGAAGTGAAATCAATGTAGATATTAATATACACAATAACTGAACTCACTCCGAGTTTTAATGTTGGTATTAAAATGCAAAAACATATAAATTAATAGTAAAACATTGTCTTAAATCTTATTTTTTAAATTACATTTCGTTTTGACCTCATTTACAAAGCAAAAAATTAGAGAACTTTTACACTTAAATGATTAAACTTCGAATTTTCGTTTGTACTTACAAAAACTAATGAAATTTCTAAGCTCAATGCCATTTTATAGCGCCATTCATCCATCAAACAGCTTTCAACCATTCATTTCAACTATTAAAACAAGTGCTTTAAACGTGTAATATACAAGACGTATATATATGGTATGTATATATATACATATAAAAATGTTAGCACTGCAAAAAATTCAATACAAAAAAAAAACAAAAAAAAAGATAAAAATTTAAATAAATAAAAACAATCAATAGTACTCGATTGCCATGCTACGTAAGCATAAAGTTTCTAATAAAACACTAGCACTATCTATCTATCTATCTATCTATCTATCTATCTATCTGTCATTTCTTCATGCACACGAGTAACACACTTTTTATATATATGTATATTATACATATAAATATATATATTCTATCTAATTACTATAAATACTAAAATATTTGCTAAATCAAAGTACTACCTACTACCTACTTATATACATATATCTATATGAATATTCGTAGGCTTGGGTAACTAATGGATACACACAGTTCACAAGTACAATAAATGGGCTGACGTATGCACGAAACCCTAACAAAGTACCGCAAATTTATTTATTGCTTCTATTGTCCTAAAAAGTTTAACTAAGGCACTATGGTGAATAGTAAGGGGTTTTTATATTAAAAATCAATAAACTGCCTAAAACAGCTGATATTGCAATAAAAATGCCGCATGCAATATTTGTTATTATGTATAGAAAATAATTTTGTAGTTTATTTGGTAAAATGGTTTAAAATTCAGGTTACTAGCATATTAGAGAAAGTAATTCATTTATTTTTAAATAGAAATAATATATTTCTTTTATTAGTAATATCAAATAATATTAACCTACGCTGGGTAATTTAATTTATGTTTTAATTGAATATATTTAAAAATATTAACAGCAAATTGTGTTATAATTTATATAAATATAATCCTATAATATACAATATAAATCAATATAATTTATATAAAATTATATAAATCTATAATCGAAGCTGTAAAAAATGTTTTGTAATAGTCTGCCATTCATAGTGCATATACTCAACAATTGCTCTACTTTTAATTCTAAATAAAATAATATATTTTACCCACCAATTTATTAAAAAAAGTTACTATTAAAAACACGCTTCTAATACATAAATATAATAAAGTTACAAATTAAAAATTGGTTAATAAAATTATATTTTTAATATCTAAGCTGAAAAACTGAATGTTGAACTGTATTAAATATTTAACATTAACCTTATGCATATAACCATAAACTATATAAATTTGATAAATAAGACTCGTATATAAAAAAGTTTGAAAATGAAAGATTGTTGTTTTATTTAGTATTTAAAGAAAAATTCTAGAAACGCCAAAAAAAAAAAACATGTTTCTAATAACTGGAAAGTAGTTGAAAGAACCAAAGGGTTTTATATATTCGACGATTGTACAAGTCCAGATTTTTAATAAACTCTTAAAAACGAAATGATCATTAGACCATCGATTAAGAAGAAGGAATTTAAGAATTTAAAGTTCAAGTTGATGGTTTACAAAACCATCTTTAATTTTTAGTGGTTATCAAATTTATCATAACCCTTTTTTATCAAAAAAGTTAAGTACGGCTTTGGATCAGTTGGTTAAGGTGCGCTGATTCTGAGCTTCATATTTGGCAGGACCCGAGTTCGATTCCTGGTACTTGCAGTCTCAAAAATAATTATTTACGAATAATTAAATATAAGAATTATTTCCAAGTCCACTGATGATGGGTATTTGGCAATACTCGAAACAGCTGTATGGTCAGCCAAAAATTCAATTAATTAAAATAATTTAAAAAATAAATAAATTTTTGTTGTTGTTTCACTTCTGTTCGAAAACCTTTTTAACCCTTTTTTGGAACCGAAGTGTCATACAAAATTAAGCCGAAATCTAATAATTTAATATTACAAGTATTTTTTTAAATTGTATTTTTAAAAATACCAAAAAGTTAGTGGTTCAAATATCTATATTGTCTATAAGAAGAACTTCAACTCGTATAAAAAGCTTGCTGTATTTTTTTTCTTCTTTTCGTGTATATCTTCTTATTTCCGAGTTTGATTTTCCAGTTCAGTTTATTTTTCTTCTTGATGTTTATATATTTTATATATTGTGAGCGTTAAAACTATCCAACTGATATTGTGATGAACTGTAACGTTAGACGTTATAGTATTCTGCTATTTTTCGAAAAGTAATGCAAAGGATCTAAAACATCAGTAAAGGATCTATTTTACCGTTGGTTTCATACTAGTTATCTAGTCCTCATATGTTTTATTTTATACCTCTCCATATATAAACTCTTGTATTTATCTGAAATACTCCTATTGAGAATTTTCGCTAACTAAGTGTAGGGTGTTTAAGGTTTGGCAAACCCGAAAATATATCTTTACTTCTATTTTAATTTTATTTCCAATTAAAATTTAACCGTAGAAAATTCTTCAATTTTACTGCCAATTTTCAAAGTCATAACAATTTATTACACCTTTCATACGTCTCGTACTTCACCCTTTATTAACTAAAATCAGTATTTTAATCTTGTATCAATTACGAGTATGTAGTATGTAGTATGTAGTGGCTCTCCACACCTGCAAAATTTAAAAAACATTTATATTGTATCTATAAGTTTGTGCATATAGCAATTTAAAGTCTGTACATGTTTTCTGCAACTCTGAAGCATCGCACATGTTTTTAAAGTTCCTCAAAACAATAACATAAATTTAGTCTCTAACAGCGAGCGCAATGTTACAGCGCTGTTAAGCATTAAAAGCGCACATAAATAACCATTTAATTTACGAGTTTGTTGCTTTTTGTACACAACAAACTCGTCTTTGTTCGCTTGTTATTGTAGTTTTTATTACTGATTCACCTACTTTTATTTTTCAGATACACCCGCTTACAAACAAAGTTCAATTTTGCCGCTCATTTAAGAATATAATATGTTAAAGTTTCATAATGTATAATGCATATGAATATTTATGTTTGCATACTTAAAAATATGTATGAGAATCTATGAATTAATAAAAACAAAAAAATGTTAAAATCAAATATTTATCTAGTTTATCCATAATAATTGCCAGGTGTTTATAGATATATATAGATATATTTATGTATGTATGTATGTACTTAGAAAGAAGACCGTCTATTTATTTGCACTATAAAGTAATATAAAAATAAATTATAACCACTTTTATTTAAGTAATATTTTGTTAGCTATTTTTGTACAAAGTCGATAGCCCTGGCATGCATTACTTCATAAATTTAGAATAATAATTTTAATAAAAAAAAATATTATAATAAAATAATAAAATTGTTAGATAAAGCGGTTTTGTGTGAATATAGTTATTTTGCAAATTGTTTTACAAAATATTTTGTATAAAAAATATGTATGTATAAATAATAAGTGTTTGTATATATGTTCGTAAATTTATTTAAAAAAAACTTAAGAAAACTATTTAAAACATAAAAAATATGAATGTTAAAATCTGTATTTAACATATTAAGTTTTTCTATTAAACTGGTAATTGCGGAAAAAAATTAATAACCATTTAATATGCTATAAACTATAAATTATGATTATTACAACCTTACTTTACCATTTCTTTTCTACTACACTAGCACTATGCTTACTACTGAAATCATCTCGCCTTATAGGCAACCTATGTTACAGTGCATAATATCTCACCTTCTTCATAAATTTTAATTAAAAAAGTATTCTTGCCGCCCTTATTTTCCGTGTACTACATACCGTGTCAAATTCAAATTAAAAATTATTACTTAGCCATTCAATCTGCACAGAGCACAATTGTATGAATATAAACACATAAAATTGGTTTGGCAGTGGAGTACAACACATCCAACTTCCTGCCATCATCCAGAATGCATTATTCTGTATCTGTATTCACAGTTCTGCACTGCATGCTCCATACAATTTTATATTTTTTATATATGAAACAAAAAAAATGTAAGATATATTGAGCTACTGCACAATTATGCTTTCCGCACGATTTCATTATACAAAACGGAACCACCAACGAAACCCGCATTGATAAAAAAGACCACCATGACGAGTAGAGATGACATCACTTGGAAAATAAGAACAATGACGAAAAAAACTTTTAAGTAAAAATAATATAAATATATATATATATTTGTAGCGCAGAGAATGTATGACAATTAAACTTACAGAAATATTTTTACTGAATATCATATGCAAATATATAATTCTATGCATGAGATTCCTTTGAAAACAGCACTCGGTTCTAGGTTTGAAAGCAGCACTCGGTTTAAGTAGAGCAACAAGCCTACTTTTTACTGGTACTAAAAATATTTCGCTAAATATATTCGTACGTCTTGTGAGTGCTTGGTACGGGTACTTGTACTTCTTATGCCAAATTTGTTACTACAAAGTTGTAACTTTTATGTGAGTGGGTTGGGTTTTTAGCAGTTGTTTGTTGTTTGTTTTATAACCTCATTTGTAATAAAAACTTTAGTTAACCTATAATCATTTAAATAGTTTAAAGTATAAACTAACAAACAATTAAGCGAAACGTGTAGTTAATTTTTAAAATCAGCAAACTTTGCACATTTAAAGGATTTTCTATATCTACCATAAATGCCAGTAAATATGTTGAACATTTTTTATACTCTTTGCACTGCATTTGAAGAGGGTGTATTAAGTTTGTTAAGATGTTTGTAATGGAGTAGAGTGTAGGTATATAGTTTTGATTGCTTATCGATCTAGTCATATTCATTTTACAAATCATTCTCGTCATTGAGTTATAAATTTT
>NW_024032651.1:0-9675 GCF_002237135.1 Teleopsis dalmanni
TTTGTTAATAACTCAATTATGTATTATTCATTTTTTAATGTTTTATACCGGAACTTTTTAAAACCGTTATACATGTGAAATTTATTGTGCGCAACAGTGCGCCATTTCATTATATTCAGTCAATAAATAGTGACGGAATGACATATCTTGAAATGTGTTACGCAGTCCACACAACTAAGTTGGGAATTATTTTTGTCATGCATGTTTGTTAATAACTCAATTATGTATTATTCATTTTTTAATGTTTTATACCGGAACTTTCAAAACCCTTATTCATGTGAAATTTATTGTGCGCAACAGTGCGCCATTTCATTATATTCTGTCAATAAATAGTGACGGAATGACATATTTTGAATTCTGTAACGCAGTCCACACAACTAAGTTGAGAATTATTTTTGTCATGCATGTTTGTTAATAACTCAATTATGTATTATTCGTTTTTTAATGTTTTGTAAGGATGGAAATTTCTTTATTGAATTTTCCTCCTACATGCTTCCACCTAGAGACCTGAAAGTATTAAAAAAAATTTTTGAATTTAATAAATTTCACTAAATGCACTAACTTACCAAAGAAGAAAACAAACAAAAGAAATCCACCCCGTATGTGCATGTGCACAAAATATGAAGAAAACTGGAAACTTTATATTGAATTATTGTAACCTGAAAATAATGTAATATTATCAGAATAATAAATAGTATGAATAAAAGATATAAAATACTTACGAAATTTATTTTATATACACTTATTTAATTGTTGGAAATTAGACTACTACACGTGAAGTAAAGAATCAAAACAAGATACAGGAAGAACAAGCAAGAGTTGTCAAAAGTTTTCGCCGTAATAATTATTCAAAGATGACGAGAAGAGAGCGCAAAGGAAAATAGAAACCCAAAATGAGTACTGTATGCCAGATGAGATAGCAAAACTAACAACGGAAAAATAAACAAAGATCAGCAAACCAGCAGTAAACAAAAATGAAACGCTACATAAAAAGCTCGGCTGTTCAGGTATATAAGACGCACACTTTTCATATGAAGGGTACTTGAAATATTACTTCAAAGGCACATACACCTAGGAAGAACAAGTCAACTAAGCTCTAGAGGCACAAAGGCATAATAACTATTAGGACACGACAGGTGGTTTAACGTCGACTGGGTCCAAAATAGTTAATAAAATTAAAATACATAAGGATATTTTATATAAAAAAATATCGAATCAAGGTATAATAACTATTAGGACACGACAGGTGGTTTAACGTCGACTGGGTCCAAAAATAGTTAATAAAATTAAAATACATAAGGATATTTTATATGAAAAAAATATCAAAATCAAAATATAATAATTATTAGGACACGACAGGTGGTTTAACGTCGACTGGGTCCAAAATAGTTAATAAAATTAAAATACATAAGGATATTTTATATGAAAAAAATATCAAAATCAAAACATAATAATTATTAAGACACGACAGGTGGTTTAACGTCGACTGTGTCCAAAATAATTGCTAACATCAAAATATATAAGGATATTTTATATGAAAAAAATATCAAAATCAAGGTATAATAATTATTAAGACACGACAGGTGGTTTAACGTCGACTGTGTCCAAAATAATTGCAAAAATTTATATAATTATAAGGATATTTTATATAACAAAAAAAAAATATCTTTCGGAAGGAATAATTACTAGATAATTATTAAGACACGACAGGTGGTATCACGTCGACTGTGTCCAAAGTAATTCTCTGTAATACACAAAGGAGACTGACTATAACGAAAATCTCCAAACGAAGGCATAATTGTACTTGAATACGACCGGAGGTCTCACACCAACAATAAGGTCAGAGGAATACAAAATCAGGGGCTTGAAGAAGGAAGATCTATCAAAGATATTCAAGGACTGACACTTCTCCAAGAATATCTTTATTTTATTATTAAATTTTTATCCTTTTGAAAAAAAAAACTACATATTTAAATTTTGTATATATATACATATATATTTATTTTATTTTTTTTTCTGTGGAACAAAGTTAATTTGTTTTACTATACTAAATAAATATTTAAAATTTATGAACTCTGAATAAAGTATTAAGTAAATAAAGAAATTGAAATAAAATCACAGCGCTTTGAATATTTTGGTCACAATCTATAAATTTATTGTGACGACTTTGGTGAGACTGAGCATACCTCAACAAATAGGCAACGACTGCGAGAAAGGGTCGTTACAGTTGGCGCCCGAGCAGGGACCAAAATATTCAAAGTTCAGTAAACAAATTCAAGTAAAATGTCAACCGTAGTAAAAGGAAAATTAGACGTGGTCGAACAGGAATCTCGAAAGAGTGGGAATCTAAGCAAATCTTGGGTATATAACGCCAGGAAAGAAGAATTGATATCTTACGCTACAGAATTTGGGCTTGAAGCCAATGGGTCTGTGGAAGACTTACGAAAAAGGATTACTAACTTCATTGATGACGATAATCTAGATTCAAACATCACACAGAGATTGAAAGAACTGGCCCTCCGACACAGCCGGTCCACACCAACCCTTCAAATCCCAGGCAATGAAATGAGTCCTATATTTCCCCCTTCACACTCATACCTACAAACCATCGAACACGTACGGAAGTGGTCAGTTAAATATGATGGAGGTAAAGATCCATTAGCATTTATCGAACGAGTTGAAGAACTAGCGGAGACTTATGACATAAATGTACATCTGCTTCCCCGTACGATGCCTGAATTACTCAAAGACGAGGCACTTGCTTGGTACAGGAATAATAACCAGCATTGGAAGTCGTGGACAGCATTCAAAACTGATTTTTTCTTATTTTTCCTGCCAACCCGATACTTTGAAAAACTGGAAGATGAAATCCGAGCACGCAGACAGAAACCCCGAGAAACTTTCAAAGTCTATGTCGGAGCTCTTCAAACATTGATGCGACACGCGGATATGACATCAACTGCACAACTCGAAAGAATATATCGGAACGCACATCCTGATTATCAATTATACATTCGTCGACATGACTTCAAAACGTTAGGGGAATTGATCTTAATGGCAGGCGAATATGAAGCCATTCGGATAGAGCAAGACAAAACCGCACCTCAACGAACGAGAGACGAAAGAAATCACATAGTACAAACCTCTGAACAAAGGATTTCAGATGTATCTAAGGCCTGCAGACGATGTGGTAAACAAGGGCACATCGCAAGAGGATGTAGAAATCAACAGGTTTGGTTCTGTTGGATCTGTGGAAATAAAAATGTCCGAACTATTGATTGTTGTAGACGAGATTCGGGAAACGGCGAAGGGGAACGTTCGGTAGCAGGAAGGACGTTCACACAAAACCACGACCCTGCGAAATTCTAGAAGAGATTCAAGTTAACGAGGCTCGTATTGTGGCCAAAGTCCAACTTAATGGGAAAACAGTGGAAGCAACGTTGGATACCGGAGCCTCTAGGAGTTTCATCAGTGAGTCCTTGGCACGAATTTTAAACACAGGATTTCGAAGGGATCTTCCATTAACACGAATACGTATGGCGGACGGCAGCTCGAAACATATTGATGAAGGAATTACAGCCAATATCAAATTAGGCCAACAGACGGTTCAAGGTGATCTTCTCATTTTACCTGAAAGTGTCGATCCTCTTATACTTGGTTTGGATTTCTTCAAAGCAATGAGAGCTACAATAACAATCGGTGGAATCAATGTCCGACTAAAAGAAACCAAGAAAACGACATGTTGTAAGATACCTACAAATATTTTCTTAACCAAACAAGAGGAATTGACAATAGCGCAAGAATATATAAACCAGGAACTGATCGCGTTTGGAAAACTCAAGGGAACTTCCAATATTACCACTCATAAAATCATAATGAAAGATGACCGGCCCATTAAACAACGCTATTTTCCAAAAAACCCGGCCATGCAAGGAATCATTGACAACAAGGTAAATGAACTGCTAGGTAAAGGATGCATCGAACCATCTCGAAGTCCATACAGTGCACCAATCGTGTTAGTCCGTAAAAAGAATGGCGAGTGGAGATTTTGCGTAGACTACCGGCAGCTGAATTCCCACTCTATACCTGATGCATACCCATTGCCCCGAATCCATCACATTCTTGACCGATTGCGTAATGCTAAGTATATTAGCAGTATAGATCTCAAAGACGGTTATTGGCAGATCCCAATGGATGAAAATAGCAAACAATACACGGCGTTTACAGTGCCCGGAAGAGGTTTGTTCCAATGGCGAGTGTTACCTTTTGGTCTCCATTCAGCACCAGCGACGTTTCAACGAGCGCTCGATCAAGTGATAGGAGCAGATCTGGAACCATACGCTTTTGCATACTTAGATGACATCATTGTAACTGGTACATCATTCGAGCACCATCTAGAAAATTTAAAAGAAGTACTGAGTCGCTTGAAAGCAGCCAACCTTCGGATAAACGTGGATAAAAGCGAATTTTTCCGAACAGAAACTAAATATCTGGGGCACTTAGTTAGTTCACAAGGAATTCATACGGACCCAGACAAAGTTGCAGCTATACGCGACTTACAACCTCCTGCCAACATCAGACAAATAAGACAATTCCTGGGAATCGCGTCCTGGTATCGCCGATTTGTACCAGATTTTGCAAAAATTACTCATCCACTGACTACGATGTTGAAGAAGGGGAAACATTGGAAATGGGATAACAAACAGCAAGAAGCCTTTCTCGAAATTAAAAAACGTCTCACAGAAGCACCTGTGCTTGCATGCCCTGATTTTAATCAACGCTTCTATCTGCAAACAGATGCCAGCAATATCGGAATAGGGGCCGTCCTTACACAGAATTTCGAGGGTATAGAAAAGGTTATAGCCTATGCTAGTCGGCATCTTACCACACCTGAAATCAACTACTCAGCAACGGAGAAGGAGTGCTTAGCCATAGTGTGGGCAATCCGAAAAATGAAGCCATACCTGGAGGGCTATCATTTTACAATAATCACGGACCATCTGGCCCTGAAATGGCTCAACTCCATCGAGAATCCCACTGGTCGCATTGCACGTTGGGCACTGGAACTTCAACAATTTCAGTTTGACATACAATATCGACGCGGCAAACACAACGTAGTGGCAGACACTCTGTCAAGACAACCCGTAGGAGATATCAATCAAATAATAACCACTCCAGAAAACAACAAACCGAAAAAGTGGTATCGAAGAAAATTTCAAAACACTCGTGAGAGACCAAGTGAAAATCCAGACTTTACCATTTGTAATCAACAGTTGTACAAATATCTTCCAATAACTCAGACTGAACAAACTGAAAGCAAGTGGAGATTATGTGTTCCCGAAGAACAACGTCAACGCGTAATAGAAGAAAACCATAATGAAGCACATGCTGGACATTTTGGCATAAGGAAAACTGTTAAACGAGTGCAGAATCGTTATTACTGGCCTGGGATGGCCAAGGACATCGCTAATTACGTTAAACGATGTGATTTATGTCAAAAATATAAACCTATGATGAATAAACCAGCTGGAATGATGCTTACCACAATAGCCGAAGAACCTTTCACCACCATCACCGCTGACTTTGTAGGTCCATTACCACGGTCAAGAAGTAGTAACACAATGCTACTCGTTATATTGGATAAATTTTCTAAATGGGTGGAACTGATCCCCATGCGAAGAGCTACCAGCGAGAATACCATAAAAGCTATCAGAGAAAGGATATTATGTAGATTTGGAGCTCCGAAACATATTATCACCGATAATGGTCCTCAATTCACCAGCAACCTGTTTAAGGAATGGCTATCCAAAATGGGTATTCGACATCAACTTACAGCACCATATACTCCTCAAGAAAACCCCACGGAACGTGCCAATCGGACCATTAAAACGATGATAGCCCAGATGACACAAGGAGAACACAGACGTTGGGACGAAATGTTGCCGGAAGTAACCTTGGCTTTCAACACGTCAGTGTCAGATTCAACCAAATACAGCTCAGCATATTTAGTACAAGGACGGGAGCCAAGATTACCAGCTACACTTTTTGACGAATGCACAATAGGTACTGGTACTGTAGCTACAACACCTTTAAGGAGGGCAGATAAACTCCAAGAGATTTTTCACAAAGTTCGACAAAATTTACAGGCAGCAGCCACTACCCAAGCTAAATACTATAACGAAAAACGAAGGAGGTGGAAGCCTAAGATCGATCAGTTGGTACTAGTCAAACAACATCCACTGTCTAAAGCGGCAACTGATTTTTCAGCAAAATTAGCTCCGAAATTTGAAGGCCCTTACCAAGTAAAAACATTCATATCTCCAGTTATAGTTAGCCTGAAAGCAGTCAGAACAAACAAAATAATAACAGCCCACATTTCAGATTTGAAAATATATTATGGAAACCAAAAAAAAGTTTCGAAATAAATACTAACATATATATGTCAATGTTCAAAATACCGACTGTAGGGTACATCGTAAAACCTATCAACACCTAAAAGGATAACTTTATTAACGGAATAAGTTAAAGTTTAAAATTTACGGTAAAACAAAACGATACCGATATCCCTTAAAGTATAAAAAGAAACTTACTCAGATAATGCAGTCATTTACAAAGATTAGCAAATACTGTCAAGATGAGTCAGCAAGACAAAAAATTCAAAACATCCATTATCAAATTTCGACAACGGTTGGAACAACTACAAGAACAGAGGCCACGCACGAAATATGTACCAGTGGTCGAATCCAAATTAAAAATCAAGAGCGAAATACACAAAGTAATGAGGAAGTCCAAAGATATCAAAAGGCAACCTAAAAAGAAAAAAACACAAGTTAATAAAGGTATTAAAGAAAGCACTAAAGTCATACCAAAAATCACGCCAACAGATCGTGTAACACTCCCCAAAGCCAGCGGTTGGCGATCAAAGACAGGCCCGCAAGTTCAATTAGAAGATGTCCAAGAAAACAATGTCGAACGTTCCAACAGTACAATACAGCAAGAAAACGTTAAACCATCGCTTCTCTGGGAACCCATAAAAACACCATGCCATGATATAATTGAAGACATCATCGAACTGGACTGTAATTGGCAGCAAATGGAAGCAATGATGAATACATCGTCAACATTACCACCGAACATAACAAACGCAGGCGATAAATTGTCAAAAATTAAATGCACCACATGGCCGGCTGAACTGGAAACTCAGATACGTGAGGTAAAATCCCAACAGAAACGCAATAAACGTAGTACATTTCGGCGCACCGTGAACAACGTGATATATCTGGTGAGGATTAGTAAACGTGGCGAAGCAGCCGTACATATTGTTCCATAAAACAATAATATTTTTTTTTTTTGTTTTTCCCGAAGAAAGCGGGAAATGTAAGGATGGAAATTTCTTTATTGAATTTTCCTCCTACATGCTTCCACCTAGAGACCTGAAAGTATTAAAAAAAAATTTTTGAATTTAATAAATTTCACTAAATGCACTAACTTACCAAAGAAGAAAACAAACAAAAGAAATCCACCCCGTATGTGCATGTGCACAAAATATGAAGAAAACTGGAAACTTTATATTGAATTATTGTAACCTGAAAATAATGTAATATTATCAGAATAATAAATATTATGAATAAAAGATATAAAATACTTACGAAATTTATTTTATATACACTTATTTAATTGTTGGAAATTAGACTACTACACGTGAAGTAAAGAATCAAAACAAGATACAGGAAGAACAAGCAAGAGTTGTCAAAAGTTTTCGCCGTAATAATTATTCAAAGATGACGAGAAGAGAGCGCAAAGGAAAATAGAAACCCAAAATGAGTACTGTATGCCAGATGAGATAGCAAAACTAACAACGGAAAAATAAACAAAGATCAGCAAACCAGCAGTAAACAAAAATGAAACGCTACATAAAAAGCTCGGCTGTTCAGGTATATAAGACGCACACTTTTCATATGAAGGGTACTTGAAATATTACTTCAAAGGCACATACACCTAGGAAGAACAAGTCAACTAAGCTCTAGAGGCACAAAGGCATAATAACTATTAGGACACGACAGGTGGTTTAACGTCGACTGGGTCCAAAATAGTTAATAAAATTAAAATACATAAGGATATTTTATATAAAAAAATATCGAATCAAGGTATAATAACTATTAGGACACGACAGGTGGTTTAACGTCGACTGGGTCCAAAAATAGTTAATAAAATTAAAATACATAAGGATATTTTATATGAAAAAAATATCAAAATCAAAATATAATAATTATTAGGACACGACAGGTGGTTTAACGTCGACTGGGTCCAAAATAGTTAATAAAATTAAAATACATAAGGATATTTTATATGAAAAAAATATCAAAATCAAAACATAATAATTATTAAGACACGACAGGTGGTTTAACGTCGACTGTGTCCAAAATAATTGCTAACATCAAAATATATAAGGATATTTTATATGAAAAAAATATCAAAATCAAGGTATAATAATTATTAAGACACGACAGGTGGTTTAACGTCGACTGTGTCCAAAATAATTGCAAAAATTTATATAATTATAAGGATATTTTATATAACAAAAAAAAAAATATCTTTCGGAAGGAATAATTACTAGATAATTATTAAGACACGACAGGTGGTATCACGTCGACTGTGTCCAAAGTAATTCTCTGTAATACACAAAGGAGACTGACTATAACGAAAATCTCCAAACGAAGGCATAATTGTACTTGAATACGACCGGAGGTCTCACACCAACAATAAGGTCAGAGGAATACAAAATCAGGGGCTTGAAGAAGGAAGATCTATCAAAGATATTCAAGGACTGACACTTCTCCAAGAATATCTTTATTTTATTATTAAATTTTTATCCTTTTAAAAAAAAAAAAACTACATATTTAAATTTTGTATATATATATACATATATATTTATTTTATTTTTTTTTCTGTGGAACAAAGTTAATTTGTTTTACTATACTAAATAAATATTTAAAATTTATGAACTCTGAATAAAGTATTAAGTAAATAAAGAAATTGAAATAAAATCACAGCGCTTTGAATATTTTGGTCACAATCTATAAATTTATTGTGACGACTTTGGTGAGACTGAGCATACCTCAACAAATAGGCAACGACTGCGAGAAAGGGTCGTTACAGTTTTATACCGGAACTTTCTAAAACCCTTATGCATGAAAATTTATTGTGCGCAACAGTGCGCCATTTCATTATATTCTGTTAATAAATACTGACGGAATGACATATTTTGAAGTATGTTACGCAGTCCACACAACTAAGTTGGGAATTATTTTTGTCATGCATGTTTGTTAATTACTCAATTATGTATTATTCATTTTTTAATGTTTCATTCCAAACTTTTAGAAAACCCTTATTCATGTGAAATTTATTGTGCGCAACAGAGCGCCATTTTATAATATTCTGTTAATAAATAGTGACGGAATGACATATTTTGAAATGTGTTACGCAGTCCACACAACTAAGTTGGGAATTATTTTTGTCATGCATGTTTGTTAATTACTCAATTATGTATTATTCATTTTTTAATGTTTCATACCAAACTTTTTCAAAACCCTTATTCATGTGAAATTTATTGTGCGCAACAGTGCGCCATTTCATTATATTCTGTCAATAAATAGTGACGGAATGACATATTTT
>NW_024032652.1:0-9674 GCF_002237135.1 Teleopsis dalmanni
TTTCTTTACTCTTAGGAAATGGTTTTTGTATTTGTTTTTCACTAATACAAATTTCGCAAGTCGGAAGTTTTTGTTTAGGATTTAATTTTAATCCGTGTACTAGGTTATTACTAGCCAATTTTTTAAGATCGTTTTCATTTATGTGGCCCATTTTCTGGTGCCACTTTTCAATGTCACATTTTTCTTCAGCAACTTGTGCAAAATGATTTTTATTTTCAACAATAAAAAGATTTCCACATCTTTTCGCTCGAGTTATAACCTTCTGATATTTGTCCAATACGATTGCATCTGAAGGGCGAAAATGCACTTCATATCCGCTGTCTACTATTTTTGATACAGAAAGTAGACTTGTACGCAAGTCCTCGACATATAGAACTTCTTTAAGATCAATGTTATTATCACGACCGTATACGTCTACAGTTATTTTCATTTTACCGACGCCGTTTATATTTGTTGTGTTGTCGTTTGCTAAGTTAAGCACTTTATTCGATTTTTGAAAGTCTGTAAAATATTCACGGTTTGCACTTAAATGGGCAGTACATCCACTATCTAGGCACCAATAATTGTCTTTTATTGAGCTAATAAATGCATCTTCAACATGATAGCTAAAATTATTGTTTACAGATTTTTCCGAATTTTTCAATTGCGTGTTATTTTCAGCTTTTGCTTTATTTTTACATTCACGTGCAAAATGTCCGATTTTGCCACAATTAAAACATTGTTTGTTTCGTTTAGAATCACTGTATCGTTTGTTTTGTTTTGCGTTTCGGCTTTTATTTCGATTTATGTATAGAGAGTTTTCATCACTATGTCTGTCTTCTTTTGTCCTTTGCGATTCAGCTTCTTCTAATATTTTCACTCGAAGTATGTCTGGCTTTGGCAGCTCGTCGCGCGTTTCTAACGCGCACCTGAAAGTATTAAAAGAGTCGGGTAGGCTATATAGGAGCAGTATGGCCAGAAGCTCATCCCCGATGGTGACGTCGATTTCCTTTAATTTCACCACGGCTTCAAAAAAATCGTTGAGGTGCTCTCTAACCTTTTCACCCTCCTTCATGCGCGAAAGTGCAACCTTTTTCAGCAACGTCGCCTTGCGCGCAGGCCCTTTTGATGAATATGTGGCTTGTAGTTTCATCCACATTTCGTTTGAATTTGTGCATTCTGCAATTAATCTTAATTCTGATGCACTTACTGATAACATTATATCAGCACACGCTTTCTGATCAAAGCTGATCCATTTTGCAGCCGCTTCGCCCGTTGGACACGACGCAGTACCTTCGACATATGACCATAAATCGTTTTTTATGAGAATAGCTTTCATTTGTAATTTCCATGTATCGTAGTTTTCCGCGTTAAGCGGTTCAACTCGAATCACCGTTCCCGACATTTTTATACACGTATTAAATCTACTTTTTATGTGCACGTGCTTTTTACTTCGCAGTGGAAGCGTGCTGGGCCCATAACCTATTATATATTTTTAGCAAAAGTGAAACACACGGTCCGATGTATTTTTAACATGTTCTTTACTTCGCTTTATTAACTATACTAAAAATGAATAATGAATAATAATTACAAAAGGAATATAGAATAATGACAGGCCAGAGTTGCCAGGTAATTAATATTTAAAAAGTACTTTACATAACAACAAGGTCTGGTGTAATTTTTCTCATAAATTATACATATCTTATTTTGAACATGTATACGAAGTTGGCGCAGAGGCGGCTTAAAGACAAGTTAGGTAGACGGGTCTCACTAGAATGCAATAAGGTTAAGAATAAAATGTTGAAGAATGAAAGCTCGAGATCATGACGTATGGACAGAACATCTACAGTAAGCAAATTATTAGTCATGGTGATTTATTTTTTGTAAATATTTTGTACCACATCAAATTTATGTGCAACAAATGCATATATATACAAACCATACATTAAGTAATTGTGAATTATCAAGTAGTTTCATATTGACGCCTCAAAGTTTTTATGTTATGAAAAGCGTTTTATACAATAATTTCCTTTTTCTTAAATTAACAGGGAATGTAGAGTATTCTAACAGCATATCTGTAGTCATACGCTAAAGCATACACGGTATAGACTTCTGGGAATGTTTGTCGTTACGGAAGAGGCAATAAAATTCTGTTAAGTAGGTTCTTACTACTTTTTATGGATATCACAGGGCTTCGAAACATGGCGGTATCATGGACCCGATGGTCGCAGTGCCACATCTCCTCTCAATATTAATTATTAACAATGAACGCAGTATATTGCTTTTTTCGATGAAATTATCGGAGATTTCTTGCTTTTTCATATGTACACAATTCTAGGGTTGCATAGTCTGAGCTTCTATTTGTGTATTAATCACATCTGCTCTATAGTTGTGTTGAAGGCAAGATGTGAATATCAAGATATGGACAATATTCCTGAGAATTTCATTTGGATGCGTTAAATTATGTGAATATTGTTTGGGTTAGTGTAAAGAAAAGTAGAGAGAATGCTTCAAAATTCATTATATTTAAGTGCCAAGATAGAAGAGTTCGCTGATTTAAGCAGTCAAATATGTCCACGCTTTCCCACTGGGCTATCATAAGAAATCAGTTTATTTGTTAGTAAAACATTGTCGCCTTCAAGTTTTCGCATTTGTGAAATGCTTTCACTTTGACATTGCACACGTTTCAAGTACTACTAAATAATACACTCATGATTGTTTGCACGTAAATCTGTAGATACGCGTTCGGTACATCTACATAACTCTACGTGGATGTGGATGTGGCTGCGAGTGGGGATGCGGATGTATGAAGCGGAAAATGTTTTTGTGTACACATAAGCTTATGTGTGCAAACATAAACGCCTTGTCATCATTTTTCGCAATGTAAATAAATACGATTTTTGTTATCCTTCAGCGACGCAGGCGATGAAAACGAAATCGAAATCAAATTCGCAAATGAAACTCAACGCTGCGTACCAAAAATAAATGAAACGTTATTGATTCAATTAAAATGAAATTAAATTAAAAGGATTCATTCTCACATTTCATTGTCGTAAGGTTGTATGACTTACACATACCACGTGTACGATTGTATCTATGTGCATAAATCGTTCGCTTGTGTGCATGTTCCTTTTGCCAATTGTTGGCAAATCTGAAGGCGTATCAAGGCAAAAGTATAAAAGTATAAAAGTACAACAAAAAAGTCAAAAAAGAAATAAAATAAACTTGCGATGCTGCAAATTTTGCCATAAGGAAGAAAATGAATATTTTTATGTGAAGGTAAAATATGTTCATTGGATTAATTTAATTGTTATTGATTGGTATTTTAATTTATTTTTCTTTTACATATAATCAGATACTTTTTTTCCGTACTTTTGCTATCGGCTTGTATTTTAGAGCTGAAATGGAAACCATAAGAGTGAAGATAAAAAAATTTAATTGCTGGAAGTGCTAAAATTAATTGAGGTAAAGTGAGAAGCATTCAGTGTAAATCAAAGTCCTTCAGACTAAAGAATTCATGTCAGTTGCTTTAATTAGCTTTTCAAATGTCTAATTAGTAATTGAATTTTTTAGGTTAATTATGAAAGATTCATTTCTTGATGTTCTTAATTTGCTTTCATCGGTTTGAGTATATTTTGGTATTAAGAAAATACAATCTGATAAAAAAAACATAAGGAATATTCCGAGTGATTATAAAACTTTTGCATCGATACCTACATTATTAAAAATATTAATGTATGCTTAAAAATTCTTTTTAATTTTTTACAATTTTTTACAAACTAAAGCATTTCCTAGCGTAATTTTGAAAGTAACTTACTAGTGTCTGTAGATTCCTTGCAATATATATAGATTTTCAAACAGAGTTATTGTCAGTATTCGATTATATTAATATTTGAAATGAGTATACCTTTTACAAGAATGAGAAAAATTATATTCCAACAAGAATATTACTACGAATTGTGAGATATGGACGTTCAACTAATTATTCAATTGAAAATATTTTCATATAACATAAATCATTTTCAAGTACACACAGAAAACTGAATCCATAAAAGCAAGGAAGTAAAGAATAGCGCTACTAACCAGTGTTGTTAGTTACGGCTATTAATTGCAAATTGAGTTATTTTGCTTTGTCTAGTTTCTAACGTGAGGCAATTTTATAGCAAACATGCGTATCAATACTGTTTAAAATAATTTTGTCAATACTTGGTAAAAAAAAAATTGTCCTTCCAACAGTATGTAAATTTATTCCAAATTACCGAAATCCGAGGTCTCGCATTGTTTAAAGATGTGAAAAGACGTACAGATATATTACAAACCATATAATTAAGTCTTCTGAATGTACATCACATTATATCTTTGTACTAGAAACTGGAAATGAGGAAGGCCTATGTAATACCTACGTTTTCTTTAAGTATAGTAAATCAATATTATGACATTTGCTTAGTATAACAATAGTTAATTATGAAAGTTTTGGAACTCTTTCGATATAACTGAGTTAAGTGATATAACAAAATTCTCGCAATGCACCAAAATAACTCTTTTAATTCAAAACTACAATGAAAATAACTTATAACATCTTATACCTCATTATATAGAAAAAACTGGTAATAGTAAATACCATATGTATCGCCTATGTAGAAAGCCAGATGTCTTAAGAGACAAATTATATCCACAAAAAAAATCTAATAGAATACAAAAGCTGGAGGTGTTTTTCTTCGACTTCATGACAATCATCCATAAAGCTAGAGCTCTGGTGTTTACTCCCTCCATAAGTTTTAAGGAATAGAAGAGCTCTAACTACGAGAACGAGTTTGGAATAATGATGTACCAACTACTTATTTTTTGATTTGAATCTGAAAAACAATTTATAATTATTCAAAAAGAGCAATTGTTTACAGAATTTTTTGATTGAAGAATTTAAGAACGTTTAGCATTTAACATAATACACGGTTGTTGAAACCATAACGTTTTCTCTTTATTAGTTTTAAAAATATTTATTATTGCATAAAATTTTAACAAATTCACTTAAGTAGGCAACAATATCAGTTATTGCCGCAAGTTTTTAGCACAAGCTATAGGATATATATTATATAGTACTTACACTTTAAGAATGGTATAGCACTTACACTTTAAGGGTAAAAGTGTAAGTACAAGGGTAAGTATAAGGGTAAATTTGAATATCAACTTTTCTTTCATGAGAAGATAATTTGTGAGCAGAGTAATTAATTGTAAAATAAAGTAAGTTTGTCTCATGTAAGCCACAGACCAGAAAGAACGTATTTCAAAAAATATTAATAAAAATAAAATAGAATTAAGAAATATATATATTTTTGTATTAATATATTGTAAATATATAATTTATAAAATTTATACATTATTGTAAAGCAGTGTAGGTACTTCAAGATTCATGTCTGCCAGATGGAATGACATGAAAATTAAATATCATCAATATAATAAAAATGCAAATGCATCGCTAAAATTGTGAACTATTGGGAAATAGATCATTTCAAGCGTTTTTTTAAAAGTATATTACACGGGCCGCCAGCAAGTTACGACTTAAATGATATTAGTTTCTATTAGTTTTTGTAAGTAAAAATATGGATGACTTGCACTTTGTACTACTTTATACTGGAAAAAGGATTGTACTTTAAAAATAGAATAGAAGTAAATATTCTTTGAAAAAAAAATTAAGCGGAAGTAAACTACCAATTAAAAAGTTTTATAAGGATATTGATATCTTTTATGGTATTTAGATACTCTATTGCTACATAATAAGGTTGTTGGGATTTGATTTTGGAATATTAGTTTAAACATTCAAAAGAATTCATATTCCTTCCGGACATAGTTGGTTAAGAGGCCTCTCAAAATGTGTAAATCAATTTTTCAGATTTATTGAAATTTGGATAGTATATACTTAGTAGTTTATCTGTACGTAGTGATTTCATTTCGTTACGGGCCTCTGATATGCTAATTCCGCTACTGGATAATAATAATTAATGTTGTTAAATTAAGTTTTGTGGCTTCATTTTATAAAAATTTATTTTACATACTCGCAGTTTGATTTTTTAAATCCATAAACTTTTAATTTAAAATGTTTTTCCGTGTATCTCATAGCTCGTACAAAAACAAAACGCTTTAATCGCAGTTTTACCAGCGCTGAAAAAAGCTTTTGTTCTCAACAATTTAACGAATGCTAATTCACAAAAACAACACAACACAACACAACAAAAGCAGCAACAACAACACCGACAGATTTTTGCATACGCGTAAAAGCAACACTTTCAATCCACAAGTGCGAAGTGAATATTTTCTAGTGTAGCTGCTGCACTAGTATGTGTGCTTGTGTGTGTTAGGCATTTAGCAATAGCATTCGAAATTGCTACTGTTTCCGCAGCTACGCCATTGCCTGCTGCTTTTATTGTATTGAGCGTGTGTTTGTGTGTGTGCTTGTGTGCGTCTGCCTCGCCACATTGTTGTGGTTTAACATTATTGCGCTATACTTGCTTTGGCTGCTTGTCGCCGCGCACTCCTTGCCTTGCTTAAACAATAACAAAAATGCACTTACTCAATTGCCCGCATGCATTGACTTGAAAACGATTTCGAGCACATCTCACTTTCGACAACCGGAAGTGGAATCTGGATGGGGATGTGGATGCTTTACGCTATGAATTTTTTTCGCCTTTTCTTTCAACTTAAAATATTCTAATTTTTTATTTGCATTGTTATTTTCAATATGAATTTTTTGGCTGAGTTGATATTTTTTTTGTTTTCTTGTTGCTTTTGTTGTCAAATAGTTTTCTTGCGTTCCTCATTGTTGTGCTTCTGTTCTTCGTCGTTTTCGTTGAATTTTATTTCGTTGTTGTTGTTGTTTTTGTTGTCTGAATGCATTTTCCTAAGCATTGTATTGCATTGCTTTGGGTGAAGTCGATATTTACTTATATGATTGTTTGTGTGTATTTATGCTTCCATGCTTATTGCGACTGCAACGGAAAATGAATTTCCTTTCGTTACATATCAAAGGAAAACTATTTCGATATTGGTTTTTTTATTTGTTGTATTTATTTTGCTGATTTTATTTGAGGTTTTCTGTAAGTATGTTCACTTTTTGGAAATATTTCTTATTGAATAAAATAAGCTTTCTCTCTGGTTAGATTGTGCATTTCGGTTGCGTTAAGTGAGATGAGAATTTTATTAGTTTAGTTAGATTTTTCTATTTGAAACTAATAATGCAGAGATTTGGTTTCTGCAACAAAAAATTGCTTTCTCATTCATTTAAAAATAAAGTATCAAGTATAAAAATATCTATTGAAACGGAGCTGGTGTAGTATGCATACATTTACATATATACATTTATTCTAAAGCAACTTCAGTAAATATGCTTTGTTGCTAAACAGTCTTAAAAGACTTTATAATTTACTTTATAGCGCAGAGCAACACACTTCAATAATATCATAGAAAAAAGTCAAATATATATTGACTGAACTCTAGAGTAATATTCTAGGCTCAGATCAAAGAATCTGAAACTAAGACTACAACTAAGACTACTGGAAAAGCTACATTGAGCATTGAGCAGACTTGTGGCAAACATAAGAGGGCCCACACAAAAAACAAAAAGTAGCTCCAGGAAACTGATAGATGCCTATTTACAATATAGAAGAAAAGTGCTAGCGTCAGTGAATCGAATAGCAATTTTGAGGAAATTTTCAGCGTATTTGTTTCTGAGTCTGCGGTAAAGAAACATTCTCATTTATCTGCAGGCTCAAGATCAAAAAGCATGTTGGAAAGTAAACCGCATGGGAAATAATAATACGATCGATAGTCGGTAAAATTTCAGACCATAGTAGTAAGGCAGCAATGATGGAAAATCTCGGATGCAAGGCTCATTCCGGAGCTGAAAAACTAGTTACATCGCAAAAGTTGCCTACTTTTCGTAGTTCCTCTCTGGATATGGATATATCAACAGCTTCTTCTACTACATGCTTAATGTAGAGTCAACAAATTGTATAAATTGCAATCACTAACTCGGACCACAGGTTTCTCAAGTGTGTTTGGCTACCTTAACGTGAAGTGCTAGCAACGCAAGGAGTTTTTTGCGCAAGGACGGTGACAAAAAAATGCTCGAAAACATAGCAATACGTAGTCCCGTGGCACGTTGAGGTCCCTAGAACTAAAGACGAGGGGCGGGGGGCGGTAGGAGAATTAGTTATAGGCAGTGTACAGGCACTTCTCCCCCATTTCTACTGCACAAAATGTTTCTATTCAATGAATGAAGCCTTGTTAAGTTTGCACACTTAGCGTATGCGTTATTTTTGTACATATTGTAGAAAGGTATACATTGAAGTATACTTACGTTTAACTTAATTTTACTCATATGCAGTGTCATTTAAAAACTATAATATTCTTTTTGAAAATTTTTTTAGCGAAACTTTTTCTTTATATGTGTGAAGCAGAATATTAGATTTGGCCATGGTTTAAACCCTGTATGTTCTGGCGTACTTAACTAAAAAGTTTTGTTTTAAATTTAATTAAATAAAATATTTAACCCTTATTATTAATGGGTAGTCGCTAGATTTTACTCTTTATGTTGTGTTAGCTTTTTTTATTGCTAGCCATTTTTTGTTTTCTAAACGTTCATTACGTTGTTCGTCAATTTCACTTCGTTTGGAGAAATTAAAATAGCTTTCGGGCTTAGGTTTCAATTCAATATTTAAATTTCTTGAAAAGTTCTTTTAAATTAGATTTAGATTCTTTCAATATAAATAATATCATGTATTACATTTAAAACCCTAAGCTATCGATACATAGAATATTTCTTAATAATTTATTCACTTTAATTAAATGAATTTTATGTTAATATTTTCTTACTGCCTATATTTGCTTACCGCACACATTGATCAGAGTATAAATTATTATTCAAATTTCAGTAAAAATAAATTAAATAAAAAATCTTTTCATATATGTTTTTTAAAATGCGGAACTACAGAAGCAGAACGAAAATAAATTTTATTGAAATTCAGATTCAAAAGCGTACGTTTATTTTCGTCCTTTTTGTGTTTGTTAAACCATTCGAAAGCCGCAGTCGTGTTTGAGTTAATGCAAATTTTTTGTGTCTAAATTGGAAGGGAGTAGATATGGAGCTACATTACGACTTAAGTAATATTTAAATATTTCCTAAATGAGGTGTTTTCCTATTAGAATTAAAAAAATTTAAAGCTTAACATATATTCATTTAAAAGTTTTAGTTATAATGGCTTCTGAATTTAATTGCAATAGATTCCTCTTAAGGATTGGATGAGCCAATATATATAATACATTAAATTGATGTCTTTTAATGAATTTGACTTGATTGCTTTAAGTTTTGGAGAACAGAGGAAATACACGACAATTGCAAAAAAATGATTTAAACGAATGTATATTCGTATTTGCTTTTAGAAAATGCAAATACTTTTAAATTTTTTCTTAAAAATAAACTAAAGTTTTACATTTAACTCAGTCAATCTTTTACTTACTAAAATTATTACCTCTATGGTGCAAAGTTCAGGATTTCACTGGCAATGTGATATCATCTCTATAACTAAAATTGTGTAGTAAAAGTGTTCCTAGATAAGTAACCCAGTGTGAGAAGAGGTGTGATCGATTTCATTATCCTCTTTGGTTAATTTTAAAGTAAATACAGTGGACTGTCAATGACC
>NW_024032653.1:0-9665 GCF_002237135.1 Teleopsis dalmanni
TGGTGTATTGACAGGTCACTGTCCTACAGCGATTGCTTGTTGGAAATGCAACGAGCCGGATGCAAAGAAAATCCTGAAGCACCTGCTGTGTAATTGTTCGGCTCTCTCGAGAACTCGACAAAAATACTTGGGGGCTGTTAGCTTTACCGGACTGGAGTGCATACCTGTTGAAATCCTAATAAAATTCGCTAGTAACACGCGCATCGTAAGCGATGTACACTATCGCTGAAAAACAAAAAAAAATTATGACTCTGATTTGGTGTCGCAATGGACCTTAATGGTCTACACATGGCCATTTTGGTCTGCAAGCATAACCAAACCTACGTCAATACTAACCTACTATAACTATTAACCAACAGTAAACGGATATAGTAAATATTAAAGTTATGTTGATGATTACTTTTAAAACTCAGAATAAAATCATTAATTAACTATTCTCGTGACTCAAAAGTCACCTGTAATTGGCAATCAAATTTATCTACGATACGAAATAATATATTAGTTTAATGCTAATATAGATTTATACTACAAATTGTGTATAGTTTCATAGAAGTATTTCAACGAAATAATATCAATTATTATTATGAGTTGCCCATAAACTCATAAGCATGAACTCATATTAAAAACAAATCAATGTTATTTTTTAATTAATCTAATTGCTTGCTTAGTAATTAACTTATAAACTAAAGTATGCATTTCTCATAAATCAATACAAAATCACTAATTTAGCTTTAACTGGCAAATTTACGCACATTCTCAAAATCATAACTAAAAATTTGTATAAATAATATGAATTAATTTATAAAAATTATTTTTTTTCTTTATAAATGGCTTAAATTTTCTTTTGACCTTTAAATTAAAAAAACTTATTTTATTTCATAACCTCAAGTACTTAATTTAATTTTAATTACACTTTTTATCTTATATCTGCATTTTAATTAAGAAATTATTTGTTGAATAATTAATTAAATAAATAAATAATAAAATTTAATAACTAACTGCACTAACAAAAAGTTCGTTAATCGTGACATTAAATATTTTTTAATAAACATTAAATTTATTGTTAATAATCAAAATGAGGTTTGTTAAAAATTTGTTAATTTTAATGTAAATTAAGTAAAACATTGTTCGTATTCATGATTGCAGTGTCTAATTGATGTAAAAATAAAATATTTAAAATGTTTCATTAATAATGTGCATGATAATTGCTTTCGGTTAGTTTATAATAAAATAAAATATTAAAAAAATTTTATATGACTAAAGTTTTAAAGTAGTAGATAGTTATTGATTTCCTCCTAACCACATTTTGCATAAATTCAATTAAAAAACTATTTTCAGTTAAAATTGTATAAGTTAGATGTACCTATAGAATATCATAATTGTATAAGGTAATATATAATTAACTTAGAAGTCATTAATGTCTTCACTTGATGAAAATTTAATAAGTAATATATTATCAAAAATAAATACATTAGCAAATAGTTGTTGTTAAGTAACTATGCAATTAACAACGAAAACTTATTTCATATTGAATTTTAATTGAATATATAGTATATTATTACTTTTATGTAAAATATTCATTGTTTCATAAAACACACTCTTCTACGCATCCATTACTGACATACAGCGTTTGTACCTTGTATATGAATTAAAAAAAATGCAGTCACCATTGAAAAACTTTTTATAAATCAGCCTAACAACTAGTTTATAAAATAATAGATAACTAACCAAAATAATTATCTAATAGATCATAGATAGATAACTCATTAGATCATTAAGATTTCACACCAAGGATTTTCAAAGCAAATTCGTTCTAACTCTGCAAGTAGCAAAATTGTCAAGTTTTTTCAGGAAATTTGCATTTTATTACTATGATTGGAATTCATGGTGGCTTGGTACCCTTAAAATCTATACTTGATTGTTTTAGTCGAGCATATTTAACCTATCAAGACATACAAAAGTCTTCATGTAATTTGTTAAGATTTGAAGTCCTTGAGTGCTATCTGGCTATCAGAAAAGAAAAGAACTATAGAAACTATAGAAGAGATAGTTGAGATAAACTATTATCGCTCAGGATTAGCGTAAATACTATATATGATTATTGTGTAAATTTGTACTTGAAATACTGCACGTGTTCGTTTTTACTAGCTCTTCCATGAATTCAAACTTCTTTCCAAATTGGTCTGCTACAGTTCCTTTTTCGGTAAAAGAAACATCTCTATACCATGTTAACATATATATAATTTTATATAAACTTGGGTGGTTTATTCATTTTATTACTAAGTACAGCTTTGACGTTATATGTAACTAATTTTTGAAGGCATTACGTCCAATTGTGCTGAAATTTATGTTAGTCGCTTTGCAAGCATATCATACTTCTTACGGTTTAGATAACTTCTCGAGATGCTAACTGTTAAAAAATCATATTCGCTAGGTTTTCTTCAAATGTTTGACCTTAGTGAGCCAATACTATCAAGAATCTATAGATATGATTAAGATACAGTTTATATATAATAACATATATGATATTAATTATTGATTATTTCTATACATGAAGTGGTCAGTGTTAGTTTTAACCTTCTCTCTAAATTTGTATATAAATTATATAAATTACATTGTGAACAATACAAAACAAAACTCAAGTTCTTACTTTAAGTAGCACCTTCTGCAAATTATTAAATAAATTATTAGAAATCAAAATAAAACCTTATAATTCACTCATTTGCCTGATTAGCCAACTAATTTAGTGGTAGCTAAAACCAACAAAATTCTCTAATGCATGCTAGTTTACGTCCATTATAATCAAGACACTGGCCGGCGAAAATTCAAGAACGAATCGATATAAACCCAGCATTTTGGTCAAGGTTAAGTAAACTAAATTATCATGTTTGTTGTCAGAAATAGTTGAAATTAAATAAAGATTTTGCAAAATTAACAAATTTAACTACTGTTTTGCTTTACTTTTGCTTTACTTTTGCTTTTCTATTTAATAATTCATAACCAAATATTCTCGACGGCTTGGGCGCTGATAATTGCGCAATCCGCCAAAGGTGTTGAAAATTGCTGTAAAATTATCTAACCAGCCGCGGCATTAATAATCCAAGACAATATATGCCAATTTCGGAACTTGGGCAACCAAATGAAGTACACTACATCAGAGCTTAGCTGAGATTCGGTCAGCTTTGCTCTTGCGTTCGCTTGTCTAATTTATTTAACAAAATCTCTTAATAAGCATTTGTGTCTCGAAAGTATCTTCGCTCACCTCAAAGGTGCCTCACTTAATAAAACGCACTAAAAGTCGTTGGCTGAAAGCATTTAAATTTGGCATGGCAAATTATTAAATTTTATGTTTACATTATAATTAACAAATTTTTGCTTTTTACTTAGTTAAACATCGCTTAAAATTATAATTTGTTAATACGATTGTTGCTGACAATTTGCTGCATTAAGCTTGAGAAATCATCGCCAAAGATAATAAAGTTTTGTTTTTTATTTAATTTTTTTTTTGTTTTTGTGTTCCGTCAATGATTTTTGCATTGACTTTAGTATTTTAATTTAACTCTAAGCTATCAATTAAATATTTCTAAATTATATTTATTGCTTACATATTTATTTTTTATATTTTTAACGGAAATAATAAAGTGGCAAATGCATAATTATGCGCGAAAATTGCTTATATTTTATTTATTTTTTTTTCTTAACAATAGAATCACGAGAAGTTTCAGGTACAAACCATTAATTATAGATTTTCAACTATAAGGTCAAGTGCATAACAATTTTAATTTTAGTTAGTTAAAAATTTTTATATTGAAATACAGTAAAATCTAACATATAGAATATATAACTTAATATATTTAAATGGAGAAATTTTGTTTTCTATTTACGTTAAACCAGTGAGAGATAATTTCCTAAATCCTCATCTGTTTTATTATAATGTTGAAGCTTTACTCTCTATTAATTGCGAGGTTTCTTAAAAACCCCTCTCTACGCCTTGACTGGTTTTTTGTTTATCGCTTCTTCAGACTAAGCAATAATTGTCCTCAGATCTGCATACCTCCAAGGGGAACCTGTAACCAATCTGAGATTCGATAACGCGGTGTTAGTAAGTCTGTCAGTTTTCGTAAATAATTTCTGGGCTCTATCCTTTATGTATTTTTTGATCGGATCAATCTTGAGGTCCTTGTGCCTTGTGCCATGGTACCTTGAAAAGTCTTCTCAGAGCCTGGCTTTGTGCAGTTTCTTGCTGGCTATTAGTAATGTTTGAGGCTTTGCTAAACGGTACACATTCATATAGAAGTAACGGACAAATTAATTGGTTATATATCAGCTTCCTGTTCTTAGCATTAAGATTTTCATTTTTGTATAGCGCTTAGAGGTGATGAAGAATTTTGGCACAGCTAATTCTTTTCAGTTAAACATGTTTAAGCCATGTGAATCGTTTGTCCAACAGGATGCTATGCTATTATATTTAATGCTTTTCTCCCTCATCTGTTTTAAGTTACTTTAAATTTGACTGTTTGATTACCATTAAAATTGACTGTTTGATGCGGTTTACACGTTGACGGCATCACATCGGTGCTTCCTTCGAAATCAGGATGGATGGAGCTGGCGAATGGCGAACGCTATGAAAATTAATCGACGACATTTGATTCTAAAAAGACTTCTTAACTTACCATACAGCGCTCTTAGCAATCGATTTATTGCGAAATCAATTTGACAACAACTTTATTTCCAGAAGTGGTCCAATTAATTGTAACTAGACCCCTCATTTGTTCGATTTAATACCTTTCGATTACTTTTTATGGGGCTTTGTTAAGTCATTGGTTTATGCCGACAACCGACAAATCAGCAACTCTTGAAGCATTGGGAGACCAATGGCATACCACAATTGACGACATTCACATTCCTAACAGTCACATTTTTTTCAAAAAAAACTCAAAAATTGGACTACTCGTACAGACCATGTAATTCGTGGTTACAATGGACAAATGCCCAGAAATCATATCCAAAAAATAAATGTCATGAAATTTTCTACCAGATTATAATAAAAAATTTTTCTTTCCAACAATATTTCTGTTTAGTATTATCATTTTAAGTACTTATGCAGCTAAAAAACACCCGCTATAATAAACTTAACTTTTTAATATAACAATTTGAAAGTACGAAAAAAGAAGACACAAATAAATAAATTCTTCAAAATTCCTTAGAAATATATAAGAGTAATGAAAAGGTGAAAAACATTCATTAATTAGTAATTATAATTTTTCCAACTGACCGTCCGTCTCTCTTTCAGACAATTGCAATAAGCCAATAAAATTGCAACTAAACAAGTTGCAACTACAGAACTTCCTTGATTTACGGGTTTATTGACCTCTACACCTTCAACTTTTTAAGAAGAAGCAACCAAGAAAATAACACCAAGAGAAAGAAGTCGAGAAGACGAGAAGTCAAGAAGTCGAGAGAACTATACACGTTGAAATAAAACTAAAACTAAAAGCAAAAGTTAATTTTATTTGTAACTTTCAAGCCATAAACGGAAAATAAAAGAAACGCCATACTGCCAACTATAAACCAAACCGAAATGAAGTGAAGTGCAACTCTTCGTGGACATTCATCTTAAGATGCAGCATACATTTGAAAGCAATTGCAGATACTTTTCCCTTTACTACTCCCCACTGCTGCCATTACTTGAGTTTTTGTATGCAATAATTTTTACCTGTACATTTGTTTGCTTGTTTGCATAAGTTCAGTTCGTTTTTGAATCAATAGGAGCAGAGAGATGCCATGGGTTTCGGAGGGGAGATCCGTTTTCGTTCGTGTTGATGTGATTTGTTCTCAAAGCCATGCAGACCCTTTGAAATAAATTGGCATTTCCTTTAAAATTTAAGTGTTTCTGCCAGTCAAGTTTGTTTTATATGCTTTTGCTTGTACACATTTTATTTATTTATTTATTTATTTATTTAATTTTTACTCAACTTTGCCTAATGCATTGGAAAAGTCATTAAGTGCAGTTATGCCTAAGACAATAACTTCTTTAAATTAAATTTTTTCAAATATAATTTAATAGTTTTAACTTAGCTATTGTGTAAAAAAGACTAGTATTTACGTCATGTTTAAAAAAGTACTAAAATATTTGCGACAAACTACTGGAACAGCATTGGCTACCCTCAGCAAGTACTGCCAATATGCAAATTAACTGCAACTTTGAAACTATGAAATATTGAATTTGTGGCTTGAGCAATTTTCTTAACTTCTGAAATTCTTGAAAACGCGAAAAAACTTATGAACTTCATAATTTGTTCGTGATTTTTCCGATGCATAATTTATTTTCAGTTATTTCTTGAAACAACATTGACACTGAACACTTTATACTGTAGATGCCAATTTTCTACTGACTTACCAACTTTATGATAAATAGTGTAAAATTACTAATGCGCCAACTACGCCCAAGAAATATCCATAAACTTAAGCTTCAGTAAAAATAAGATAAACGTTTTTTTTAAATATGATTTCATTTATACGTTTATAGTATATATATATATATACAATATACAATATACAATATTTATATATTATAATCTGCTCATTTTTTGTAAACACGCCCACTATAGTGCACTATAATTACTAGTAACCAGATAAGTGATTTAACCTTAACTTAAGACTCTTGCAGATCTAAGTTAGTTAGCGAATATAAATGATGGAATATTTTAATAAAAATTAGTTTTGTTTTATTTTGGTAAATTTTGAATTTCTTCTCCTATACTTTAGATAGTTTTTGTCATATTTTTTAAAAATAAAATTTCAATAAATAAATCAAGCGCAGATAAATCAAAAAAACCAAAATAATTTATGGAGATTGTTGGGTTCAGTTTTACTTCAGAATTAATTAGTTGGTGCTTGATTTTAGGGACAGTAAAGCATAGCATAGCTATCACTTTGTTACCATAATCCTGATTATGAAAATCTAACTTTGAAATCCAATCTGCGTAATTGATAAAGAAGATGATTCTTTGAGGAACTCTGTATGGGAGATCCGCATTAAAACTTTATTTTATTATTTAGATAAGTGTGATTGCTTTGATTTGGAAATTTAAATTTTAAAAAAATGTATAAGGGTCTCTTTAATCTCATTCGGATTTTTGACTTGTCATTGCTTAATAAAGATAAACAAAAAAAAACGAAAAAATTTATTCCCTTTGCACCCTAGACTTGAGTACAAAATGTTTAAAGAATTAATCGAACAGCATGTTTAATGCGGCAATATAAAAATTGTTATATATTCCCTTAATATAATTTAACATCTGATCTGACTGATCTGTAAAGAAATTATTGTATTTCTGTACTCTCCACAGGCACGTAAGATTTAAGTTGACGAATGCTTTTCTTGAAATCAGTAAAATACGCAAAAATTGAGCACATATCTAATACATTAATAAGCTTATTGTTAACAATGATAAAATAATGAAAATATCATTATGAGATGAGCATCATCATATACTGTGGATGCCATTTACACGACTGGAATACGCTGATTATATATGTCTACTTTACCATATTTGCTTCAGTATGTAAAAACTTTAAAACTCAGCATAAGATAACCTAAGGGTAGAAAGATCATAATCTGCGAATACAGGACTCTATCTTCTCCTTTCATTCGATTCGAAATAGAGGAGCTAGAATAACATTATAAAAGAAACATTATAAGAACTAATATAGGAGAAGAAAAATATATTATTGCCAATATTAATTCAATTCTGAATCAGTTCAGAATCCATCAGTATTGTCAAAATCAATCAAGCAAATACAAATATTTCTCAACAGGGACTGAATTAGTCCGTATGGTTTTAGACGATCTGGTCATGACTTGGAGGTGAACAGTGGCACTCGAATTGGAGGTTCCAATTTTTTATGGAAAGACAATGATAGATAGTGGTTGGTTGGTTAAAGTTTTGACTTAATCCATTAATTGTGTTGATTCCACATTTTCGTTGATTGTTGTGATTTGATTGTTTGTTGAAAGCTCAGTTAAATGGAATCAGAAGTTTTGCAGTTCGTTAACATTCGCTTTTGTTATCTCTTTGAGCTTTTTGTTGAGTGATTTATCTGGCGTGACTGTTCTTTACTACAAAAAAGCCAGACATCCAAAAAGGAAGTGAAAGATATTTTCGTTTTCGCCTGCCCACTATTTGAGCTGCCTATTCTTCAAGAGGCTAGGAATCAGGAATAAATGTCTTAAGTCTTAAGATATCTCTTCTGTTCCTACTTAACAATGTTAATGTTTATTTAAGATTATATCTAGACCACAATGTTTTACTCATCTTGCAATGTGCAAGACTAAAAATAAAAGACGGTTCTGGGTTCCTAGTATAACAGAGTATATATATTGTTGTGGATATAATAAATAATGTTTTAACTGATAAATATATATAAACAACCCAAAGAACATTACATGTCAGCTCATGGATATATGTGTATAGAATTTTTATTTCTAATACTTTAAATATATCAACTATTTTCATTTTATCAAATTAACTATTTCCATTCCTAAATTAATGACATGTTATTGCATACTTTCTAAGAAAGATGAGAAAAGAAGTTCACTACTCCTTTCCATAGCTCATAATTCGCTGTGAGCGACAAACGCTGTCGACGGCAATTTTTTATACTTAAATACATAATTGTTGATTAATGTTTGTGCACTTTTACTATTTAAACTATTTTTTACATAGATTTATTTCCACTTTAAGCTTTAACAAGTTCTACATTCAAATTAAGCCAACTTATGGCAACTTAATAGACGATTCCATCGCGTTTATGACTAACGACTTTTTTCTCTTCTCGAACCTCAATTGAAGCACAATTTTTATTTCAGTTGCTGGCGTTTTTCTATCTTTTTGTTTGCTTGGTTAATTGTTGTTGCTGATATGTTGCTGTCGATGCGTTCTGATGCTGTGAGCATCTCTATTGATGTTGCTACTGTTCGTGCTGTTAATATACATAAGTGCCTGTTGTTGCTGTTGCCATTAGTTATGTGCTTTTCAGGCTTAAGTGGAATTTTCTTGTTTACAGCTTCTTCATTAGAGTGTTGATCAACGCGTTTGCTGAATTGAAGTACTCGTACCAGGAAAGAAATTACTTCTTAATTTTTTACTTTGTAATTTATTATTCTGAAGAGGTGCGAGCTCACAAAATAACAACAAACACACAAAAAACATTGCTTACATGGTGAACTGCAACAGTTTCAGATTACACAAGTTTGCAGCACTCCGAGTAATTTTAATATTGCCACTACTCGTACTAACTCCCCTATTAATAATCTAAGTACTAACGATGCACAAAGCACAAAAAGAAGTTCAAGTGATTAAATTCCTACCAGTGATTAAACAGAAGTTATGTAGCTATTCCTTATATTAAATGGATAAAATAATGAATTATTCAAGTATCAACGTTAAAGAATCTCAAATAATGTTTAATACTTTATTATATTTTATTTATTTTTTTTCAGTCTTAGGCGGGCGCCATTGTAACATAACAACAAGTGCATCCTTAAGATATCATTATTTTATATATGTAAGAAATTCACATAATAGCACCCTATCAAATGGTAAAAATAAGGGAAGAAAAATTCAAGTAGTAACTGTCGCACTTATATTTGATATTTATTT
>NW_024032654.1:0-9661 GCF_002237135.1 Teleopsis dalmanni
TAAATGTGAACCCAATGACATCAAAGTGTCGATGACGTTATCTTTTTATATTAGCCTTAACCTATTTATTTGTCTTGGCGATTGTAGGGGTCTACTTATTTCGGTGTGCTGGCATTAAGTGATCTTTCATATGAATTCGACGTCTATTTATATGAAAAATCATCCTTTTTTCGTTCGTTGCACGCACATCCCCAAAAGTGTAATTTTTTGCACTTGCATTGACTTGCGAAGTAATGGCTATGCTGCGAGCATCAACCTTTTCTTGAAGCTTGACTTTTCTTGTGCTAGCTATGCGTGTTAAAACTGGTTCAATCAATTCAGGAATGACAGGATGCATGGTGGTGGGTTTTTTAAATATTCAAATATTTACTGTTAATAAATATAAATACTACCTCGTAAATAAAGGAAATATATAAATAGTGAATAAATAATGTAATTATTATTCATATATTATTATTATTAAAATATATTTCTTTATTTATGGTAAATATATTTCTAAGTTATAAGTTTATGTAGGGCGGGAATTTATACAAAATTTCGACCTTACAACCTACCTTAGACTTTTTGTCAAAAGAGTGACCGCAGTTCGCTCAGTGACTAAATTCGTAAAATTCGTCCAGTTTGTTCAGTTGTTGTGCTAGAAAACATTGATGCTGTGTAAAAACTGATACAAGTAATGCAAGATCGTTATGCGACCTACTGTGAGATTGAGGGAACCACTAATGCTGATGGCATTAATTGCACAAGCATATATAAAATATTGCACGATCATTTAGTGGTGAGAATAATTTGTTCTCGTTGTGTCGTTGGATCCCCTATCAGAAATCTCAAAAAGATGCTCGGGTCGATTGGTGCACACAAATACTCAAGAAATGGCGGTATTTTAAAAGACGTATCCAAAATTGTAACGAATCATAGGTCGCAGTCGACTGTACGACTGTCCATTAAATATGGAACAAACAAGTGTCGTCGGATCATTCTCCATCACTCCATCAAAACAATGCGAGTGCTTACACATTTCGTCCAACAATCGACTATTTGAACATTCAAAAAATCAAATAGATGGTTCCTACGTCGTACAGTCTTGATTTGGCACCCAATAACTTCTTCTCGTTTCCGAACGTGAAGAATAAATTACGTGTAAAACGTTTTTTGTCGACGAAAGAAGCTGTTGTTGCATTTAAAAACTATATATTGGAGGTATCTGAAGAAAATTGGAAAAAAGGCGAATACAATAAAGCAAATTTCAACAACAATTTAGTATTTTTCCATTATTCTCCATCATAAACGTAATGCATTTGGTTCGCTGTTTTGTACTATAAATACTGAATTTAGAGAACAATTATATTAACTAAAAAAGAAGTTCATAAAACAACACATATTAATGTATTTCATATGTTAAGCGGGTTAATATTTTATAAAATTTATTAATAGTATTTAAATTATATACTTTCTGACTTTATAGTGTATTTTTGCGATCACAGTGGCGTGTTAATAATTATTTTGAAACGTTCACTGTCTTAAATGAAATAATATTGTTTGTTGACATATCCATCAAGCGAAAAATTAACCTCATCAGTAGAAAAATCCATCCGCAACTATCCACTTCAACCCAATTCGAAGAAAAACCGTTTTGTTGACTACACAATAGTGAAATCCACTATGAACAATTTTGAGGAAACTTAGTGTACCAAATCAGCGCAATCTGTTACCAGATAATAATTAAGCAACAATTAAATCGAACTGAAATCAAGTATACTCAAAGCTGAAACTGGCATTAAGTTAGTTTTTCGCCCATATTGTTTAACATACTAATAATGATACGTAAAAAGAAAAGCTTACTCTACTGATGCCAAATGTGATCACGAATGCAGGATACGACGCAATCGATATATTATTATACACTCTTATAGCAAATACTGACGAAAGATTAGAAAAATAAAATTGTTATACGGATTCGAATAGCAAAGAAAAGACAAAGACAAAAATTTATTTAATTTATTGAAATTTGATTGACCATACAACGCTGTTTAGCTTTGTAATTCCCAGCATTGTAAAATTTTTTGCAGAAGGAAAAAAAAACGATAGTCTGACTACATTTTCTTTTATAGACGTTTATTTAAAATGTATCTCAATTCTACAAAATTGATAGAAAAAAAGGTTACTGACAGTTCTATCTTGTATTTGTGAGACTAGTTAGATTTTGTCATGTAATATAGCAGTTTAATATGTTAATTTACTTTCTTACCGACATTGACGAGTATTTATGACGAAAAGATACTATTTAAAAGTTACACGGGTTCGAATAGAAAAGAGAAGGACAAAAATTTATTTGATTTATTGAAATTTCGCTAACCATTCACTTTTTTCCATTTTCGTAAAAATTCACGAGCTTGTCTGCTTTGAATGGCTATCAAAAACCAACTGAACGCCGTAGCTTACTCAAAATTAAAAAGTTGCTCACTGGTGGATTACAGCTGACGACAGCACTGTTGCATTTCGAGTAACTACAAGGGAAAATCAAAAAGTTTTCGACTTATCAAACCGCCCTCGTATGATGCAAAAAAATATTTTTCAAATAAACAAGTGAGGGAAAATTGTTGTAACTTCCATATAGCAGAATCTTTCGGGTCCTCGTTATAAGGTCAGCTGATATTTTACCTAAAAATTTATTATATTAAGAACGTTAACGACAGTAATTTTGACGACGTACGCTTAACTCTGGTTTGAGGCTGTAATTATTTGTTAATATCTTCTACTACAACTAATTAATGTATATATACAGTGCTACAAACCCATACTCAGATAAAATATCTGTAATATACCCAGCGAACATTTTCAATCGCGGAAGAGTCTTCCGCGAATCGTAATGGCGAGCAATTTAATCCTGGAAGAGCGCGTCTGAGAATCGCAGACGATGCTTTCGTTGTGAGAACTTGTCCGCTCATCCGCGATCCGCTTAGAAGCATAAGAAATGAGTCTTCTATATGCATCGCTTATGCGTCACGTAGAAGCGTAATAAATTACTCTTCTGTATGCATCGCTTATGCGTCGCTTAGAAGCTTATTAAATTACTCCTTTATGTATCACGGAGTAGCGTTACTCCGCTACTCAGAAAAGATAGAAAAGAAACAGCGAAAATAAAATTTAAAAGACGTTGAAATTAAAATTGTTAGTTTATTAAAATGACTGGTTTCTTATTGGTTTATTTGTAAAATTATTTACAAAAAAAAAAAAAAAAAACAAATAATATTATGAAATAAAACACAAAAAAATAAGTATTAAAAGTAGTTTATATTTCCTATTGCTAACTTAATGCTAATATTAATTAATATTTTTAAAATACTAGATATTAAATAAATTTTAAATTAGATATTAGTTATTTTATTAAAGATACATTTTATTGTATTTAGTACATTACATATTTAAAGTTATTAACTTTGAATAATAAGATATCAAAATATTACTTACCTACATACATTTAATTAAATTTTTTTATTAAAATTATTTTATTTAAATATATTTATTAAAATCTCACAACACAACTGTAACACTTCAATTGCACTTTAAGAATAGAGAAACCAAAGTCGCATATGTAAATATTATGTTACAGAAAAAAGTGCGTAATAAAGGAGTAACTTAAAAACACATTCGCCAAACAATCGTCGAGGCAAGTAATAATTGCACAAAAATAGAGAAACAAAAGCGACATACGTAAATATTATATTACAGAAAAAACAAAGAAAGCTTTGAGAGAACAATCGCTTAACCATCGTCAAGGCGAGTCATAAGCGACGCATTTTGACGATTGGCGTTAAATGAATCGTCTAAATGCTGGCTGGGCAGAAACAAATGCAGGAAATTTCAATGGAGAAGATATGGGGGAATAGGGAAATTAATGCATATATAAAAATAAATCAATCTCAAAAATCACATATATCGTGAACTTTCCGATAATACAATTCAATAATTCGCAGAATATGTTTTGTATACATTTTATAGAAAAACAGTGGTGTAAAAATTTAAAAATTGCAGGAGAATATAACTTTCTATTGACAAAAAGATCGTTTTAAAACATAGCAACATAGCGTAACAAAGAGATTTCACAACCACTTGTACATTATCTTTGACTACTTAGCAAAATAATTTACTGTTACATATTGTAGATATATATTAAAATATTATTTATATTTTATATAAATTATATATTACACAATATATAAGTATGATAAAAGGACCATTTTGTTCGAACACATATGCATTGTTCATTTATGTCCTTTTTTTTTGTAAAAGATGCATTTATTAAACAAAGTGTATGAAAATATAATAGCAAAGCAAAATAATTATACAAATTATAAATAAAATTGTTGTTACTTTCCGCACGTAGTAAAACATAAATCAAACATTTGATTTATTATTTTCACTCCTTATTGTTAACTCTTTTCTTGTGAAATTTAAAAACACAAATACAAGCGTAAAAATAATTGTACCGTTCGTACCCACCCCCCTGTTTTATTGTTACAATAAAGTACGGTTCAATGATTGATAAATAAATAAATTAAATAATTTGTTTATTCTTCTAATATTAATAAATGTTAATATATTTAATCAATACATGTTTATAAACTGTTTTTGAAATACCTTGATTAATATGTGTTTTGTGTGTTTTTCCCAGCTATTTATTTACTCACTTTCGTTATAACTTATGTCTATTATGGCTTATTTTTATATCGAAAATAATTTCACTTTAATATATAAATACCACATTCTGTTAATAATATTAATATGTTATATTGTATGCCAAAAAATAATTACAACTTACATTAAATATTTCTAAAATTTCCGAAACTTTCGCAAACCACACCGATTTACACTCGCGCAGCTTACTTTTAACGATCGAGTGACGCCATTACTTAAAAAGAAACTGAAAAAGAAACGTTATTTTCGCTTAATCCCTTTGCACCAGTTTGGATGTCACAAACGTAAAAGTACTGCCAACTCAAATTAATTGCTAAATTAATTTTATCTATTTTATATGCTAAAATAATTTTAAAAAATATATAGTATAAAATATTTTTTTGTATTATATAAATATATGTAAAATAATATAAATTTTTATAAGAAATATGTTGCTTAAAGTCATTTATATATATGTTGTATGAACACCTTTTAGTTTAAATAAATAAGTTTTAAAATTGTTAAACATAAAATGATTATTATAAAAAGCTATATTTTGTATATGAATAAATACGGATTTATATTATATAAGATATAATTGAAATGTCTATAAGCATAATTAATACCTATATATATATAAACCTGTAACAATAACTTTTCGCGTTTTTATTTTATTTTAAATGTACTTACAGAATAAATTAATTGCTTGAATTGCATCAGGATGACAACTGGCAACAAAAACTTCAAATTCTGTTAATATATCTCAGTCATTTGTTAATATATGTCAGATGTAAATAAATAAAAATTTTTAGTTGAGATAATTTTTGTATATGCACTCCTCATAGGCAAAATTGTTTGTGTTTTTACAATTAAATTTTGCAAATTTTAACACTTAACATGGTTTAAAAAATATACTTAAAACTAATTTATGTGCGCTCAAAAATATTTATTGCATTTAATACATTTTCAGGGCTTGGATTAAATTATAACAATAACATATTTTATAATACAAAGATAATAAGGATAATAAGTTGCTTGTATATATCAGTTAGTTGTTAAAATTATATCAGTTAATTTCGTAGAACATAGATATTGCGTATAAAAATATGTTCACATCATGTGGAAGTTGATTATGTTTAGCCATATTTTTTACTTTGCCATTGTATTTAAAGGGAATTTTTTGAAGTTGAAATTTAAAAATACGCAATATGTAGTACGTATTAGTACGATTAAGTACTCAACGAAATAATTTTTTTTGAACGCACCATTATTGAGATTCAATCAATTTTCCAGTGTCAAATCATATGTTACAATTAAATTTTAACTCCTGTATACAATATAATATAAAAATGGCTAGTGGAGTTATAACCCAATTTAACCGAAATCGAGGAAGTAGGGCAGCTTGAAATTAAGCAAACAATTGTTTTTAAAACCAAATAAAGTGATATTGTTTTTCAACACCTTATTAACATATTAATATGTTTGTGTGCAAATATTGTCCATAATATTATTTAATGATATATATTTTTATATAGCTTATGTCATACATGGATTGCAGCAGCAAAAATGTTATTTTAAAGGTAATCATAAAAAAACAAAAAAAATAATTTTTAAATAATTGATTATAAAAAAGTAAAGTCAAAGAAAGAAATACAGAAAACCATAAAAAGGTGAAAAAATTAATAATATTTATCTGTGGAGATTAAAAATCACCACAAATAATGAAAAAAAATAATTTATAAATGATTAATATACTTATCAAATATGTCCTAAACTTATACCCAGAATTAATTACAAAAAGCAGAACAGTTCTTGCGTATGAAGAATTTTTAATAAAAAATATAAGATATATCGTAGTATTCAAAAGCAAAATAGGATAAAAAACAATAAATGGGACTTTGTAAATATAAAATCCTTACTATCTTACAAAATTCTTATTAATGGATTAGGACGATTAAAAGTTGAAATCAGCAATAATGCCACCAAAAAAATTTTTTTTGAGTTATATACACATAAGTTATATCTTAGTATATAGACACAACTATCATTTTACTAGATTATTTGTATATTATCACAGCAAGCGATTTATTGTTTAAAATTTCTTTATTCTTTGAAAAATTTTATAATTTAGTTGTAGTTCAGTTTATTAAAAAAAGTTTACTTGCTTTACTGTAACTGAATAATACTACACATTGTGCCTTACTGCGATAAAACTATTTGCAGATATGAAGGGTTTTACAATTGGTGGTATCAGAAAAAATCCTAGTGTAAGCAATATTTAAAATAATTAAATATTAAAAGAATTGCATTTTTATAACATATGATCTTTTGTATCAGTTGATTCCTTTATATCTTTGTGTGACTGCGGGTTTTGGTTTAGCTATTTCCTATGCTGTTCGTGTCGCAATAAAAAATCCGGATATCAGTTGGAATCGTAAGGATAATCCTGAACCATGGCAGGAGTATAAGAATAGGCAATACAAGGTAATATCAGAGGTAATAGTTAATAAAGCAGATTTTTTAAATAAAAGATTTATTTTTCAATAGTTCTATTCACCTATTCGGGACTATAACCAATCCGAAACTACTACACCACGTTATGAGTATAATCGCAAATCGCACTATGAATAGCTACTAATAAGAATGAAACTTTTAAATTATTTGAGTATATTACAAAACTTTTGAATTATATTTATATAAACACTGTACGCCATCTGTTGGAATTTGCAAATAATAAAGAAGTATTAAAATTTATCGTTTAAGTAAATTGTTTATTACTAAACACATAATATATTAGTGCAACACATAAAATTACTTTATTATACTTTATATGATATTGAGAATCTAAAATCTCAGAAAAATTTATGCCGTTTTCGATTGTTAAATCTGGATTCAATCTAGATTTGCTCTCAACCTGTTAAGCTTAGTTGCACAATCCAACATTTTTAGGGTAATGTAACATTCTTGTAGTGATATTAATACACATTTATATTTTCATCAAATTGAATCAAATCACACTTTATATATCAAGTCATATAAAATAGCTGTTAATTTCTGGGCAATCTTGCAACTCTAGCAAAATATGTAGACTCTTATAAATTAATCTCGGGTGTTATACATTTCGCAAGAGATTTACCAATCGAAAATAAAAATTGCATTAGATTTACTAATCGAAAGCGGGATAAATATGACCTTAGACTCAAACACATTTTAATTAAAAATTTGAACTTAAAACATTAAATTTTTAAAAGTAGTAATATTGGATAATATCGAAAAATGACAAGAATAGGCCAACAGAAAAGAAGTTGTGTTTTATAATGACCATACCAGGCCATATACATCTTTAATGGGTCGAAACAATTTCATGGATCTTGTTTGGGAAAAAAGATAGACCGCAGAAGCTCTGCAGTGAATGAATTATGAAACTATCCTAAAAATGACAAAAAGTCAAATAAATAATGATTAAAATGTAATTGATTTAAATTGATTTTTAATAAGGAATAATTTTCTTTAAAGAATATACCAAAGAATCACAAATACTTTTTAATATTATCTATTATTGAATATTGTTTAAACCCTTATTATGTTGATAAGTTGCATTTCATGCACTTCTTTCATATATGTATTAATTATACAAATTTAACTTTTATTATTATAATACGATATATAAAATGTGTAAAATGCATTACGAAGAATTTTGATTTGTAATCATGGATAGTGATCATAAACGATTTCATTATTAAATACAAATATTAAAGATTTTAAGACAATTCAATTTACAATTAACATAATAATTTTTTAGGTTATTACTTTTATTTAACTTGTTTTTTGGTCTCTCACGTATGCACAAATTTACACTTCTATGGTGAAGGACCTAGTAGTCCACTTCATTATTTTTAATTAACTTTAAAATTGATCTTAGTGCTAACTCACAAATAAATAAATAAAATAAACTCACACTTCTAGCCTCCAGTGTTCAATCATTCGAAATCTATTCTTTTGTATAGTCAGAAAATTATGTGTACATGTTACAAAAACAATTGCTTGTGCCTGGTAGATTAGGTAATATAATGGCAAATAAAGGAACAAAATCGCAAACCCAAACAAAAACTGGATGTCATTGGCTACATTAGATTTTATTACAAACTCAAACACTCACTCTAAATACTTTCGTTTGTTTGCTATTCACATTCTATTCACTGTAATTTTTACAAACAACAAACAACAATTGCCATTGGGTTAAAAAAATAAATTATCTTATAGTATGTTTCCACTGGTTTTGTTAGACCAGTTAATTTATTTGAGATTGTTTAGACAAGGTTAACTCACTTGAGATACAAGCAAGTAAGTTAACTAGTATAACAAAGACAGTGGAAACATACTACAATTAGTTCCCTATATATATATATATAGTTTTTTATTAAAATTTGTGGATGTCTTTAAGAATGTGTACATTTTAAATGATGTTCTTCAAAGGGGATCGAGCGCCTCAATTTTATGTGCTTTCATAGACATAAAGATCGTATCTGTTTAATTTAATTTAATCGTATATATTTGAATTTATTCTCATACTATGCTGTATTTTGTGTTACAGCATAATTTAAATAATTAAATTATGTTTTTATTTATAATTTAGTTCAATTATTTATCAGATGTAAAACATTTAAAAATAATTCTAAAATAAATATATTATTAGAACATTATCAACACAACGACTCCGTGGCGCAACGGTAGCGCGTCTGACTCCAGATCAGAAGGTTGCGTGTTCAAATCACGTCGGGGTCAACCTTCATCTTTTGTTTTTTTTTTAAATTATTATTTAAAATATTGTTTGTTTATTTAAACTTAAGACTTTGAAGCTGCTTAACACTTAAATTATTTTCTTAATAAAGAAAACTTTTTTTATTACTTTATTAAATAGATTCATATTATTTATGTAAATGTATATACATATATTTTTCTAAATTAAATTAAAAGTCTTAAA
>NW_024032655.1:0-9660 GCF_002237135.1 Teleopsis dalmanni
TCAATGATTCGTTTATATACTGGACATTCCTTAGAGTTCGCCATGTGCGTATTCATTCTGCAATTTACACAACTAGCTTTTAGTGCCGTGTTTGTATCTAGTTGACATTTGCCGATTTCATGATTAAATATGCATTTGACACAACGAGGATTGTATGTGCAATTTGAGCTAGTATGTTCCAGACGCCAACAACTGAGGCATTGGCTTACACCGTTACTTTTAAATTCTTCAGCAATAACGCCGTATTGGTTACCAATTGATTTGACTTCGAATATTCTTTTCTTGTCCGTGTTAGGCTCAAAGGAAGCATGCCACATTGAAGAAGTTATATTATTTTCCATCATATATTTGGTTTGAAATTTAGTTAGCCGAATTGGATTAAGGCCATAATCATATTTCAAAAATTCAGTTATTTCATTTTCGTTGTAGCACATAGGAACATTTTTAAAAAGAATATGGATAATTTTCCGTTCATTAGGTGTGTAAGTGTGGTATTTAATACCATTTAATTTAAGTAATGATAATAACGCATCATATTGTTGAATTGTATTTACAAATATTCTATATTTATTTTTGTTAACTCTAACAAAATAATATTCATTTTTTTTGCAGATGTTTTGGTTGATTATTTTTTCATTCATTCTTTTCTGGTCATTATCATATACCACTATCGGTGGTATTTTTTTATCACGTTTCATTTTTGTTGTAGTTATTTGTTTGTTTTCTTGATTCTTTATGATGTTTGACACTTCAGTTGTTGTAATTTGTAACGAGTTATTTAAGAGAGTTTCTTCTTCCATTTCACACAAAATTTCATCAACAGTCTCTTCATCTGAGGTTATGTTATCTTTGTGAGCAAATTCTCTCTTAATTTGTGAGTTTGAAGCAGTAATTATTTTGCGTCTCTTTAACTGATTTTTAGTTGTTTGTTTTGCTTTAGTTTCCATTTCTATAATTTGTTTCTTCAATTTTTTGTTTTCTTCAACTTGCTCAAAAAGTAAGGCATTCAGTTTTTGAATCTCTTCAATAAGCTTATGAACTTTCTCTTCTAACAAATGAGTGTTAGTGGGGTGACTGTTTGCTACCTGCTGTTGTGTTTTGTTTTCGCTTTCAACTTCTTTTCCGTTAGAATTTAGATCAGTGTTATGAGAAGTTATGTATGTTTTATTGTACAAAAGCAAAATTTCTTCTGAATCAATAATTTCAATTGTAACAGTTGACATTTTTTTATATGAAAAAATATATTTGAGAGTATTTTTGCCTGTTCCATTAATTTCGATTATAGTTCCTTTAGGAATACAAAGTAATGTTTTAAAAAACTCTGTCTGGCAGTCAGTTTTTAAGAGTTGAATACATAGTTCAGGATCCATATGCAAACTTCTCAAGTTATAGCAGAACTTTTGAAACATATCCGAATTCAGAATGTTTTGTTTTATTTTGACTTTATCAACGAGATTTTTAAATTGTCTCGTAAGGCGTTCACCATCGCTGGTGTCACTCATTTTGGAGTAATCAAATGAATTACGCGCTGAAATACGTCCGAACACTTCGCTTGTTAAACGAAAACTGATAATTTTTAATTTATAATTTTTATTTTTTGTCAGTAATTACTTCAATAATATATGTATTGTATTTTTATATATATATTTTTATATATATATTTTTATATATATTGTATATATGTTGTATTTTTATATATGTATGTAGAAAATTATTTATTAATATATAAAAAGTTGTTTCACAAAATTTACAAATTTATAATTATTCAAATTGTTTTTAATTTAGAAGAATTACATATAAAACTTTTTAATGCAATTTTAATCAATTCAAATATTGAACTCTAGTTGATTTGTTTATTTTAATATAATTTATCGAAAAAAAATATGCTACTGAAATAGAACATCAGCTTAACTTCTCGCAAATACATCAGCTTAACTTCTTGCAAGTACACCAGCTTAGCGACAACTGCTTTCTCTTGCACTCAATACTCGCAACTAACCCTCTGCATGCAAAACTAGTTTGAGTGCATATCTGACTGTTTACATGTATATATAATTCGTTTTGAAAACCATATAGAAAAGTATAAAATAAAAGTATATATAAAAAGTATAAAGATTTACATATTGTTGTTTTTTTTTTTTGTATTATTTAATGCTCCCGACATCACAGTTGCACTACGTTTTTTCATTTCAAAATATAGAGAGATTTTTTTTTTAACAATCATTTCTTCCGATCAATAACATTACAAATGCAAAATGCTATTTAATTATTATTATTTTAATTACATTTTCCCTCCTGGCAGGATCGCCATGTAATAATTTAAAAAGAAAAACGCAACCGCTTTTGTTCGTGTCTGAATATTTTTTGAAATAATGTAGAATCTTAAAATTAGAGGGAAGCTCAGCGGACAGTTGTCTTGAGCTAAGCTTTACATTGTTTCTTATCTTAGTAAGTGTGCATATGTGTATTTGCTGCTTCAGCATAAACTCACTGACGGTTAAGTACGTTATGTGAGGTTTCATATTCCCGTTGCATAAACAGCGCAACAAAGTGTGGGAATGGAATGTTAATAAAATATTATGCTGTTAAGCATATACACATACAGATACACATATACACACTACACTATTAATAACGAATGTCCTTTGAAACAAGTACATCTTAAAATACTTGCTTGTCTAAACTATTGCTAACAGTTCTTAACAGGTATCTACTAACACATTGTCAAATGGGGACACAGACGTTTGAACTTCCGTTAAAGGCAATTTTGTATATCTAGTTGTCTTGGCCAGTTAACAATTTAGACTTTTTACCTTTTTTAATGGTTTTGTTATATTTTTGTTATATATTTCAGTAGAACCTTTGCTTTATTTTAGTCAATGTTCTGGTGATTCCGGTATAACCTCCTTCTGTTGGATCATCATAATATTGGTGAAGAATAGCTTCAATTGCCGACTTTCATTTATTTTGGTCATCTGTGGTAATAGCGCTATTTTAACATTTTCTAATTTTTTGTTGCCCATTTTTTTAAAAGAATTTAGCGACACAGATTTAAAAATACTTTCGCTGGGTGACATCTGTAATTGTTTAACCTTTAATGCAGCGGCTTGTTGATCAGGCCTTTGGAATAACAGATCTAGATCTAAATTTCCATTAGTGATTAAATCGTCAACATATATGTTTTTTAAAATTTTTTTCCCATGCTTCAAGAGACAATTGCGGGATGATAATTTTAATTTTACACATTTTTTAACGTCGTTACTACTAACGACTTCATAAACTTGCTGCTGTAAAATCGTATTTTTCTAAATCAAGTCGCATTCTTATTAGTTATGTTTCTTGATTGTTCATCAATTTCAAATTAGTAAAAACCAGACATTAAATCAATACATGAGAAGTATTTAGCATGTCCCAGTTGATCGAAAATATCTTCGATTCTTGGAAGTGGAAATTTGTCAGCAATTAATTTTTTATTATCCTGGCGATAAAGCACCACTAAACGCCATATTTTATCATTTGAATTTGGGAAAGATTTTTTTGGAACTAAAAGTAAGGCCTGTTTTAAAGTGAAATGGATGTCTCATGTATATCATCATCAATTAATTTCTTCACCTGTTTATTTATTTCTTCTTTATGGGAATGGGGTATACGAAAATTTTTTATGTATACTCGTTTTTTATCTTCCATTAACAATTTTTAATGTTTTCATTTATTAATATTATATTTATATTACATTATTGTAAACACTTTTTTACAAAAAAAAAGTTTTTTTAAACTAAACTCAAAATCATTACAACGTTTTAAAGTGAATATTTAGTGGGAAATAGAAATTAAAGTATAGGGTGATAATTGTAAATAGTATGAGACTGTTTATCAATGAAATGTTAGCACCGATATCTAATAAAAGAGTTAGTGATTTATTTGCATCATTGTTGTATATTTTTACTAGAAGATATATATTATAGATCGTAAATGGTGATTATGGTTAACAATTAATGAGTTTGTGGCGCTGGAAAGTTTTTCGAATTTGGTTGATCAATCACGCGTATGTTATTACGCCTTTGCCTACGTGAGGTATTAATTGTATTGCCTTTACGGGGTATCCAAAGTTTTGATATACATTACCATAGGCTTGAATATTTCGACTATAATTTCTGTTTCATTGATTACTGTTGTTGCCACGGCCTCTTGGACGGTTGTAGTTTCTACTATAGTTACTTCTCTTTAGCCGCGTATGGTATAAAATTGCTTCCGGTCTTCCATGCATTTCTATATAACAATTGACGTATTTAGATATGGGATCATTCAGTGAGTTGAATGTGCCAGCTCCCATTAGGGTTTTCAACAGTTTTTCGTCATCGAAGATATGGCTTCTTTCCGACTAAACGTTTTTTCATTTTCCGTAAATATGCCGTTATCTATGAATGCGCCCTCAAGGGCTTGACCTAGGTTATTAATTTCGGCCGTATATGGACTGACAGTTTTGCCTGGTTGTTGAATGTTCATCAACTTGGCCTTTATAACGTCGATAGATTCGTCTTTGACAGATAGGGATAGTTTTGTTATAATCATCTGTATGGTTTCCTCATCCTTCACTCTGTATAGTATGGGTCCCGTTATTTTTGATTTGATAACTTCAACAGCTAAGTCTTCCTGTGCACTTTTGGTGCGGTCTATCAAGCAATGCTCTTAAAACTCTTTCTAAGTTTTGCTTTTTGCCATCAAATTCTGGGACTGCTATGGCAGATCAACACTATGTACAATAAAACCAAATGTGTAAGTAAATAGCTTGGATTTAATTATTGTGGATTTGTTTTTACTCGAATTAAATATAAAATAAAAAATCCAGATTTGTGCATACAAAAACACTTATATGTTTATTAAAATCAGGGTTTGAATTGCTGTTGCTAATTGCATTGCTTGCATAATTGCTAACGCATTGCATATGAAAATGAAATAAGAATATGCATTAGCAACAGCAAAAAACGTAAACTGGTTTCATTTTGATTGCTTGCTAATAGTCAATTTAACATTTTTGACTATTATGCGTTTGGAATATATGCAACTTGCTTGCTTATGCGTTAGCTGCTTGTGTTTTGCTATTAGCAAATGTGTATGTATTTTTTCTTTTTGTTTTTGTTTTAAGGGAATATGTACGCATTATTTCTTTGTTGGTGCATTGAATATAGTTGTGCAAAATTGTAAGTAATGTGTGTGCGTACAATTTGTATGCAATTAATATAATTTTATCTGTAAATAGATTATGCCTAAATTTATGTTTTTTGTTAATTATTAAATTTATGCTATATATGATATATATATATATATAGTAGAAGAAGTATGCGGATATTCACATAATTTTTCTAAAATTACGCATAACTTTTTCAATTTTTACTCAAATTCATTTTTATTTCCTGATTTATTTTAACCAAGGAAACAACAATAAAGTTGCAATATTAAAATTAAACAGTTATTCTTTAAAAAAAAATTAAACACAATTATATGCAAAAGTAGCAATTTTGGAAGCAGAAAAAGTCTACGGATATTTCTTAATATTTACATTAAAACAATAAAATTCACAAAAATCTTAAATTTAATAGCCTGTGGGATAACCTCTGCATTTAATAACCTCTGTTAAGTGTCTTTGCATGGACTCAACTAGCTTTGCAGTATCCTGTGCGTTTATTTCTAGCCATTCTTCCTTGATGACGTTTCTTACTATATCCTTGCTGGAAAACATATGCTGGCGAATCTTATTTTCCAAATAAACTCACAGATGTTCTATAGGACTAAGGACTGGTGATTCTGGTAGTGTTTGAAGTTGCTTGAGAGCATAGTACAGCATCCAAATCCGTACGATGGGTGCTGTATGGTTGGAGTCGTTGTCCTGCTGAAACAAAAAGGTTGCCTCAAGTACTAACATTCTGACATTTTCTTTCAAATTTGTTTTTAGAATATTTAGATAGCCATATTTCTCCATTGTATCTTGTACAAATTCAAGTCTGACCGCACTATTACTTGCTATACACCCCTAAATCATTACGCCTTCACCAACACGTTTTATTGTTTATCACAGGTTGTGCATAATTTTCTCCTTACATGTTATCTAACTTTGATTCAAAATATGTAAAATTAACCCTCATCGGAGAAAATAACTCATTTGCAGAACTTTATGGGTTTATTTATATGCTTTCTTGCAAAGCTTAATCATTTTATTCTATTATATCTGGATATGTATGGATTCTTTCCTGCAATCAGGGTATAATACATGAATTTCTTCAAGATTTTCCGCTCAGTATCAGGGCATATTTTGTTTTCAAGTATTTCGGCAATATGTTCAGCTAGTTTGAAGACTGTTACTCTTGGATTTACTTTCACCTGGTTGATTATGCTACGTCTTTCTCTATTTGACAGAATTGAGGGGCGGCGAGTGCGAGGTTTAGAAACGTAAGTACTGGTCTCTTTGAAGTTATTTGTAATTCTCTGCACAGATGAATATTGACGACCAATATCTTCAGCAATTTTTCTTTGGCTTACGTCATCTTTCTAAAATTTAACAGTTATTTGTCGCTCACTAAAACTAATTTCACGTCTTTTATTTTATATTGTAAAAATTTATTGCTTATATAAAAAAATATTATTAAATGATTAATTTTTAGACTCTGTAGAAAGTCAACTAATAATTAAATATCATTTAATGACACTTTTATGCTTGCAAGCGAATTTAAATTAGCGGTAAATGTAAATATTAAGAAATATCCGTAGACTTTTTCTACTTCAAAAATTGCTACTTTTGCATATAATAGTGTTCAATTTTTTTTTAAGAACAACTGTTTAGTTTTTATATTGGAACTTTATTGTTGTTTCCTTGGTTAAAATAAATCAGGAAATAAAAATGAATTTGAGTAAAAATTAAAAAAGTTATGCGTAATTTAAGAAAAATTCTATGAATATCCGTAGACTTTTTCTACTATGTGTATATATATATGATTTATATATATATATGCTTATATTTGTGAATACAAATGATATTTGTGGGAAAATTTTAAGTAATATGTAGAACATATTATATACAACTTTTTGGTACAGTCGCCGACATTGCCGACGCCACTATTTATTTCTTTGTTATTGTTATTATACATTGAAGATGGTCTACGAAGTAGTTCGAAATATTTGTGATATAAATAATTTTGTATTAAAATTAAAATATAACTAAATATTTAAAACAGTTTAAAATGTGAAATTTTTTATTTTATTTAAAAAACATTTTTATGAATTAATGTGTTAAATAAACGACCTAAGCCCGGTAAAAAATATAAAAACGATATTATCAATTATAATTAAAAATTTTAATTTGATGTTGTTATTCTTCTAAATTTAAGTCCCATTCAGGAGGTTGAAACAAAGGCATATCATCAATAGCATGGTAATAATTAATAATTAGTATATATATATATATATCATATATATCATAAATTTAATAATTAAAAAAACATAAATTTAGGCATAATCTAATTACAGATAAAATTATATTAATTGCATACAAATTGTACGCACACACATTACTTACAATTTTGCACAACTATATTCAATGCACCAACAAGGAAATAATGCGTACACATTCCCTTAAAACAAAAACAAAAAGAAGAAATCCATACACATTTGCTAATAGCAAAACACAAGCAACTAACGCATACGCGAGAACGTTGCATTTATTCCAAACGCATAATAGTCAAAAATGTAAAATCGACTATTAGCAAGCAATCAAAATGAAACCAGTTTACGTTTTTTGCTGTTGCTAATGCATATTCTTATTTCATTTTCATATGCAATGCATTAGCAATTAGTCGTTTGACAAAAATTGACTGGTCAATATTTATGCATAAGTCAAAATTTGGTTGCTTTTGCTAATTTTCAGCAAGCTATTCAAACCCTGATTAAAATGACGACAATATTAATATACAATACCAAAAAATGAAGCATGCTTTCGTATTCGATAATTGATTTTTATGCAGGCCTTGAAGAATGCGTATATCATTGCTACAAAACTTACGCAGATACATTCCAGCTGATTTTAATGCTGCGATAACCTCATCACGAACTTTCACTGTCACATCCAATGAATCGTTGCTATAAAGTATATCATCAACGTAAATATTCGATTTTAACACTGATTCTGCTAACGGAAATCGTGACTTCTCGTCTTCGGCGATTTGCTGAATTATTCGGATAGCAGTTTACGGCGCAGAGGCAGTACCAAACGTTACGGTATTCAGACAATACTCCTGAATCAGGCCGTCATTATTTCGCCACAGAATTCGTTGAAATTGTGCGTCATCAGGATGCATGCTGATGCATCTATACATTTTTTCAATGTCTGCTACAAAGACATATTGATGTAGTCTCCAATTTATCAAAACTACCGCCAAATCGTTCTGTAACTTAGGACCCACGCATAGAATGTTGTTTAATGATTTGCCGTTTAATGTTTTATATAATGCATCAAAAACAATCTCAATTTTGTTGTGAGGCTTTCTTCTTTCAAAACTGCATGATGAGGTAATACATAAGAGTTATTTATTGGTACGTGATTTTGATTAAATTTGCACCGTTGTTGTTCAGTAGAGTCTGCACGGGTAGCGTGTCCCAAGCTGAAATATTCGTTAATCACCTGATGGCACTGTTTTTGCAAATCACTATTGCGTGCGAGCTTACGCTCCAAATTTAAAAGACGGTTTAATGCAATCTGCCTATATCGACCGAGAGTTTGTGTCGGATCAAAGTGTGACTTCAGTGGTAAACGTACCATATAGTAACCATTTTGTAATCGAGAATGAGTTTTAATGAAGAAATTTTCGCACCACTGTTCTTCAGAAGAGAGTTCACGATCGGGAGTTACCTGATCCTGCTCAAAATAGTGTTTTACTAACATATCCAATTCATATGAGGTATGATGGCACCGTATCGTTTGCAACTTTGGCACAACTGGCCCAATATTTCCAGAAATAATCCACCCTGAATGAGTTTGCTGCGCTATTGGTTGGTTGGACGCCCCAATTCGTAGTCCTGTTAGTATCAACTGTGCATATACATCAGCACCAAGAATTAAATCATTTTTTCCTGGTTTAAAATTAGTTGGATCAGCTAAACGTAACCCGTTTAAATGTGGCAAATTCTGGATACAAATAGAGTGACCTGGAATAATACTTGTTAGCGATTTTAAAACATATGCGCGCTTAATAACTAATTGGAAATCCGAATGTAACATCGAGTTTACAACAAACGTAACGACAGACTTGGAGCCTTCTGTTGGGCTTTGCCCTACACCAACTATTTCAGTGCGGGTGGGATAACGTTTAAGTCCTAAACCTTGTGTGTCGTGTTCTGATTCGGAACCCTGGTCGACCAAAGCACGAAGAATGACAGCTTGATCAGTAAATTCGTTCTTAACCGACACTAGAGCGGCAGCCAAGAGGACTCGATGTTGTTCACCTTCGGTGTAGTTGGCCGTAGTCAAAGGATAATCCGGCGACAATATTGTGCTGCTTTGCAAAAACAGTGTACCATTGAACGTTGGTGGTGATGAGACGTTATGATGTTGTCTGTCAACCTTGTTGGACGGACGTGTTGTACGAAGCGATGTCACCATTGCTATTTGGT